>NW_011442124.1:0-1008 GCF_000754665.1 Bison bison bison | reverse complement strand
GCTGCCAAGCAGGATTCCCTGGGTTTGAAGGGCTGTGTCAGGCCCCTCTGACAATGCTGAGTATTTACCTTGCAGATGAATGACTTCATTTCTTGTCCCAGATGCATCACCGGTGGATAATATTTATGCAGATCTGAAGCCATTCCCCTTACTTAATTTTGTCCTGGGATATTTGTACCCCATTTGATTTTTTACCTTTCAACTTGACACTGTTCTTTGGGGGACCGCGGTGTAGGATGTATTCCGATAAACAATGCTGAAGTGACAGATTTTGGCTTTAAATGAAATTGTGTTCCATAAACTGGGAGACAAAGGCTTATAACTCACCGTCGGCTGCAGACACTTCAGCAAAAATTATCTTTCATGCTTTGATCTCCACTGTATCATTTTCCTGAGTGGCCTCGTGTGCTCTATCAATCAAACCCACTGACGATGCAGGAGAATCACATTTAAAATCAAATGCAAGTCATAGATTCATCTGCCCAGGAGGAAGAGATATGTGTCATGAATCCTCGTTTCAATCTTCCATGATTACAACTGAATTAGTTTTTGAAAACTCCAGAGGATGAAGTTTTTCACTTCCAAACTTTCATATTATTATTATTTTTTTAAAGGGGGGCAGTATCAGATCAGTGTAGAGGAAAAATGATTTAGCTGTGAGATCACAAGCTTGCCTTCCATCTCACTGTTGGTTAGGGCCTTTTAATATTCCTCTGACAGGGATTTTTCATGTAGGGAAGGATGTAAAGAAGAAAGATGTTTTCTAAGAAGAGAACATTTAGACAAGGAGGCTTTGACCTCACTCACTCATTCTTGCCTGCTCTCCTGGCACATGTGGGAACAAAGGGAGATCCAGGAAGGAGCTGTTAGCTGCTGGTCTCTTCTCTGTTTGAGGAGCTTTGCACAGATCATGCTGTTTTATTTTATTTTTTAAGGCTTTTTTGATGTAGACCATTTTTAAAAGTCTTTATTGAATATTTTATAATATTGCTTATGTTTTATGTGCTT
>NW_011442123.1:0-1008 GCF_000754665.1 Bison bison bison | reverse complement strand
AGGAGACAGTGGAGGACAAGGAAGCCTGGCGAGCTGCAATCTGTGGGGTTGTAAAGATTTGGACATGACTGAGTGACTGAACAACCTTTGTTAAGTGAAACAAGTCCACAGAGAAATAAGCACCGTATGCTCTCTTATCTGTGGAATCGACATGAAAACACCAACCTCATAGATTTGAACAACAGATTGGTGGCTGCCAGAGCAGAAGGTGGGGGGTGGGAGAAATGGGTGAATGTTGTTTGTTTAAATAAGTTCAATAAATAAAAGAACAGGCTTTTCAACAAACAGTGCTGGACGTCTGGCTATCCACCTGCAAAAGGAATGTCACTGCAACCCCACAGTTTATACAAAACCAAGTCCAAATGGATCGCCCGTTTAGCTAAGTGTCAAACGCCAAAACTGCAAAACTCTAAGAAAACATTAAACTTTCATCATCTTGGATTAGGCAGGGGTTTCTCAGATATAACACCAAGTGACAGAAGGAAAAACAAGAATCACATCAAAAGTTTTATCCTTCAAAGGACATCAGTAAAGTGAAAACACGGCTCACAGAATGGAAATCATTGCAAGTAACACATCAAATAAGGGACTTATATTCAGAATATATAGAAAACCTCTTATCCTGCAGCAAGAAACCAATTTTAAAATGGGTAAAGGATTTAAATAGACATTTTCTCCAAAGAAAATATACAAGTGGCCAAAAAATGTATAAAAAGATGATAAATGCGAGTCATTAGGGAAACTCAAGCCACAATGAGACACCACACCCAGCCAAGACGACAGCAAGTGCTGGCGTAACTGTGGAGGGACTGGAACGCTCATGGCTGTGGGCTGCGACGTCATGTTTGGCAGAGCTTCAAGTTAAACATTGCTACCGCAGGACTCTGCAAGGCCACAAGCTCTGGGACACAGTGAAGGCTGGAGGGCAGGGAAGCCTGGCATGCTGCAGTCTATGGGGTCGCAGAGAGTCGGACATGAGTTAGTGACAACAACAGAATGAGTCTGTCT
>NW_011442122.1:0-1008 GCF_000754665.1 Bison bison bison | reverse complement strand
GAAGTCGCTCAGTCGTGTCCAACTCTTCAGGACCCCATGGACTGCAGCCCACCAGGCTCCTCCGTCCATGGGATTTTCTAGACAAGAGTTCTGGAGTGGGGTGCCATTGTCTTCTCCAAGCTAAAGCATAGGAGAAGTTAAATAACTTATTTAAGGTTGCACAGTTAGGAAGTGGCAGAGCTGGAATTTAAACTGATGCAGTATGGCTTTGGAAAACTTATTCTTAATTGCCATGCAATTCAAAGCTTGTAAGACTTTTACACTTTTAAAACTCTCTTTAAAACTCTGTACAGTATTTACTAGCTGAAGACGGAGAGCTTTCCTTTCAAGAATGACAACAGAGACCTTTCAATAGAGAAATCATCATAGATCAAGAAGCAACCACTTGAAGGATTTCTGACTGTGGATAAATTATATGAACCTAAAAGCTTTTATAGATAGAAAAAGACCTTACAGATGATCTAGTCTTAAATCCTTCACTTTCCAGTTAAGACAGCAAAGGCCCAGATAAGTCAACAGGTTAAGTGCTATAAAAGATTCTCCTCAAATCTTAGCAAAGCCAGGGTTAGACTAAACACTGAGAAAGATAAATAAAACTGCTTTTGCTTTATTTCAGTGTATGTATTTAAATATAAATATGTAAATAATACTTTAAATAATAAATACCTTAAATAATACTTTAAATACTTTAAATAATAAAGTGATCGCCAGGATTCGCTTTTTAGTGAAGAAACCTGTTTTCATTTTAAAAACCTGATTACATAAAAAGCAGCATGTAACCCTCTTTACTGGAAATCCAGCAGCTCAGACTAACAGGTTATGATCTGGGCACCTTCCCCACCTGGTGGCAGCATAACCTATTGCAAGTTCTCAACCCCACCCTCCAGCATCAATACCCCATGAGTGAGTGAGTGAGTGAACGTCGCTCCGTCGTGTGCGACCCTTTGCGACCCCAAATGGACTATACAGTCCATGGAATTCTCCAGGCCAGAATCCTGGAGGGGGTAG
>NW_011442121.1:0-1008 GCF_000754665.1 Bison bison bison | reverse complement strand
TTTTACTTATTAATGTTGCAAAATGTCTATTATGGGTATGTCATTTTGTAGGACATAGTTAGAAAGATATTTTGTTTCATAAAAACTGTACTATTGAATTTTTTTCTCTATGGTATATATATTATAATTCTAAATAGCAACATATTATTAGATAAACTCATTTTGGATTTTTTAGCATTACAATATATTGTATGTTCATTGGCATTTTTGTGTACTGTAAGTATGCAGAATATATCTGTAGTAGAATACATTTTTCTCCTCAATTATGAGACTGCAGCATGTTTACTGTTAATTGGTACATGCTTTGAAGTCATGGTGGAAAAATTGCATTTTTTTTTGTGAGCTGACATGTTTTTCTAGTATATGTGTTTTTGTCATAGGCTGTTTCCAAGTATTCCTCCCTAAAATCAATTTGAATTATCTTTTACAACTCTTATTTTTAGTAAAGAAGTTTATTGCTCTAGTGTTTCTCAGAATTTTAAGATATTTGGAAAGTTTCAAAATTTTTTGAAAATGAAAAATATTACATAGTTGGGAAAAAGTTTATAACTGTGATATAAGTATTACTTTTGGTGTAATAGACACTGAGACACTTATTGATTAATTTTAGTGAATGGATTCTTTATGTCTTGTAGATATCTATCTGATACATGTGGTCAACCAATTACAACCCAAAGCAGAGAGTGATACAGGAGAAGTATTCCAAACAGTGATCTTGGGAAGACCTAAAAGTCATGAAATCAAACATTTTTACCTCACGGAAATCCAGGAAGACATGTATAACCTTGAGTGTCATTGGAGAAGTGGTGGAAGAAATAACAAAGGAATGCCTATAACTCATGATGGAAATCTCACTGATGGCAGAGGTCAACAGTGAAGAAAGGATGTGGAAATCAAGCCCTTTGTAAATAGGCTTGGATTAAATGTGCAGGATAAACTGCAGATATTTCAAACTGATGGGATAATTTCTGAATGTAATGAAGTTACGAGGTCTGTCAACAGTACTTT
>NW_011442120.1:0-1008 GCF_000754665.1 Bison bison bison | reverse complement strand
GTAGCATGTGGGATCTTCCCAGACCAGGGACTGAACCTGTGTCCTCTGCATTGCAAGGTGGATTCCTAACCACTGGACTACCAGGGAGGCCCTCACAGCATCATCGTTTTGGACTTGAAATAGCTCAGCTGGAATGGGTATGAGGTGGTTATTTCATTGTGGTTTTGATTTGCATTCCTCTTATGATTAGTGATGTTGAGCATCTTTTCATTTATTTGTTGGCCATTGGCTTATCGTCTTTGAGAATTGTCTATTCTCTTGTCCTTTTTCTATTTTTAAATTGGGTTCTTTTTGTTGTTGTTGGATTGTAGAAGTTCCTCATGTGTTCTAGATATTAACCCTTTATCAGACATGACTTGGAAATATTCTCCCCCATTCCACAGGTTGCCTTTTCACTCTAATGATTTTTTTCTTTGGGTACACAAAAATTTTTGAGTTTGATGTAGTCCCATTTGTTTATTTTTGCTTTTGTTTTTAGGTTTTGATGTTCTATCCAATAAATCATTGCCAAATCCAATATCCTGAAGCTTTTCCCCTATATTTTATTCTAGGAGTTTTAATAGTTTTAGGTCTTACATTTAGGTCTTTGAAATCCATTCTGAGTTAAGTTCTGTATATGGTGTAAGATCAGAGTTCCACTTCATTCTTTTGCATTGTTTTCCCAGCACCATTTGTTGGGGGGATTGTCCTTTCCCCACTGTGTAATCTTGGCACCCTTGTTGAAAATTATCTAGTCATATACACAAAGGTTTATTTTCTAGTTATCTATTCTTTTAATGATTTTTTAAGGGTTATAATTCTGCATACAGTCATACACTTTGGCAACTTATTAGATATTATAGTTAATTTTCGTTGCAGTATGTATTTAAACTAAGGGTAGATAAGCCCCTTAAACTAACTTGCAGCAGCAGATTACGAAGTTTTTTTTCATTTTAAAAAATCGTATTTATTTATTTATTTTGTGCTATACAGCAGGTCTTTGTTGGTTATCCATTTTAAATATAGCAG
>NW_011442119.1:0-1008 GCF_000754665.1 Bison bison bison | reverse complement strand
TCCGTCCATGGGGTTTTCTAGGCAAGAGTACTGGAGTGGGTTGCCATTTCCTTCTCCAGGGAATCTTCCTGACCCAGGGATCGAAACCAGGTCTCCCGCATTGTAGACAAACGCTTTACCATCTGAGCCACCAGGGAAGTATTCATGTATATAATGCAATTTAAATATTTTTAGATAATAGTGTAAAGAAAAATGCAATTAACAAAGGCTACTTAAAAGGGACAGGCTATGAAGAGATTAGCAATTTGAATTTTCCATACAAATTTGTAAGGTTTTCTCAAAGATGATGTGTTGGTTTTCTTAGTGAAAACAAAACAGCTATAGAAAATAAATTATTCATATGCTTCTTAAGTCAGTCTTGGAGAGCTCACAAGACTACATCACATAGATATGAGTAATTAGTCTGTATTAATGTACATTTAGTTCATATCGATTACTTAATAAATGTGATCACAAAGAAGCAAAGGTACAAGGAAATTAATTGACTACTTGTTCCAAGAAAGCAGAAAACCATAGTCATTAAGTGAATTTTCAGTTACCAGGTTAAACAGAAGCAGCACAGTTCATACCCTCACATACTCTTGGCACAGTTTTGGGATCTATCTATCTATATATCTTTTTTTTAAACTTAGATTCCTCTGATGTAATTAAACCATTGACCTAATTTTGACTTATTTTCCTTAAATCTCCCCACCAGAAAAGCAGTTATTTCATTCTTAAATAAATACCGGAAACAAATATTGCATGCAGTATCCCATTTTCAGATTATTTAAAATTCTCAAAGAATCTGAAGGCTCTGCGGATGTCAGTGTTTAACATCACCTAACACAACTACTCCCTGTTACCTAAAATCAGAGAAATAATATTTCTTGAAACACGTCTTGGCTGGTTTATCTCATTACAAACATTCATTCACTCAGCCTTTATTTATCTTCCATTTCTCACACCACGTCTCTCCAGTGCTTGTGGAGAAATTGATCAAATGATCTCAATTTCACATCTGAAATT
>NW_011442118.1:0-1008 GCF_000754665.1 Bison bison bison | reverse complement strand
TTCCGATCTGGAGACCCCTGAAAGCTTCCTTCCTTTGTGAAGTTCCCATTCATCCCCTGGGATGTCTCCTGTGGTGTATGTATGTGACATGTGACCAGTCACGCCATATGTGGGAGCCAGTGCTAATCTGAACAGGCAACATGAGTAAAGTTTAATTACTTTTTTATAGATAAATATTGTAATGAATAGATGTCCTAAAGTTTTCTTAAGAAGGATTTGAGAAGAATTTCTCTGCCAGCTCTCATCCCCCATTGGTCAAGTTTTGCTCCCAGGCGTGTTAATGTCCCTGATTTTATAGCTTAGGTGTGTGTGGTATTAATCAAGTCCCTTGATGTCTTACCCCTCAGTGACATAAGGGAGGCCACAGTGTAGGAGGAAATAGGTAATTGTCAGGGCTGAGGCTTGATAAATAGGACCAACAAAGGCTGAAACCGATTCCATTTAATAATTTTGTGCATGCGTGCTCAGTTACTCAGTTTTGTCCAATGCTTTGCAACCCTATGGACTGTAGCCTGCCAGGCTCCCCTGTCTGTGGGATTCTCCAGGCAAGGATACTGGAATGGGTTGCAACTTCCTTCTCCAGGGGATCTTTCTGAACCAGGGATCAAACCCGGGTCTTCTGCATTGCAGGCAGATTCTTTACCCACTGAGCCACTTGAGAAGCCCTTAATAATTTCATACAGCATTTCATTAAGACTTCTAACTATCAAGCAGCTGGATGGAGCCAACCTACAGTAACAGACTGCTCCCCAGGGCCCTGGACTTAACTGATCAAGTTCTACAAACCACAGGGTCTACTTCAGAAAGGCAGGCAGCGTTCTCCTGAAGTCTCTGTGCTGACCTTTCTACTTGGCCCGAGGTGTTAATCCAGGAGCAGCCTGGGTGTACTCGGATTGCCCTGGCTCTGCCTTGGCCTGTGGCCAGTGAGACGAGGCTGATTTGAACGCCTGGTGTCACAGATCTCTTCAGCTAAAGTCAGGAACAAATTTCTTAAGAACTTTTCTAATT
>NW_011442117.1:0-1008 GCF_000754665.1 Bison bison bison | reverse complement strand
TCCTGTCCAGACATGGAAATGGCCTCTCCCTTCCCTTGGAAATTCTGGCATGCCATCCAGTTTTGCAACTTCCCAACCTGTTGCCAATCAGCTTTGCTGACCTATTGGCCCCACACTTGGTAGTGAAGCTCATACTCTTGTTCCTCAATTGGTTCGCCATGTTCTAAGACCAGTAAGGCAGAAAACTGGGTCAGAGCATGTCTGGGAACTTTTGTTCACAAGTTATCTTCACTTTATACCTGGAATTTACACACCAAAGGTTCAGACATCCCAGAGAAAAGTTGCTTCACATTTTAACTAGCTGTATAATCATAGACTCAAGAAACCCAGCTTGCTTATTATATGGGATCAATATTCTGGACAACAGAGAAAAGGATTACATGCAATAATATTTCTGTATCCTGGAAGATGAAATTAAACTACATAGTTCCTTTGCATAATGAAAAAATAAACTGAGTGACATTTCTGGATTACAGAGAGAAGAGTGAAAATGAGTCACCCATTCCAGATAATGGAGGAAAGAACATGACTGGCAGCCCTAGGTAAGAGGAGATCCTTCTAGATGATGGGGAAGGATGAAGCTGATCAGAGGCAGGCAGCCCAGGTAAGGACACAAGCAACACCTTCAGCCCTCAAGAACCAGCAAACAGGAAGGAGCAAGAGCAGTGACAGCTTCCTTGTGTGCCCATCAAGCACAAACAGGGGAAGCTTTGCCTGAGGGGGAAGGTGCGCTGGGATCTGTTTGTTTCCAAGGCCTTCCTTCCACTGCTGCTCCATATGGCTTTGGGCCAGTGGGCCTCACAAAGTCTCAGATACCATGTGCTTAAATCACTTTTGTGACCCTCCCACCCCTTAAGTTTTCACAGTGACAAAGATACACGGTTAGCATCTCTGAACTACTCAGATGAAAGGACCTAGGAATCAGCGTCGGAGAAGGCAATGGCACCCCACTCCAGTACTTTTGCCTAGAATATCCCATGGACGGAGGAGCCTGGTAGGCTGCAGTCC
>NW_011442116.1:0-1008 GCF_000754665.1 Bison bison bison | reverse complement strand
CTATAATGCAGCTGCTGTCCATTTTCATTTTTTTTGATATTTCCTTCTTTTGTTTAAATTTTATTTTATTTTTAAACTTTACAATATTGTATTGGTTTTGCCAAATATTGAAATGAATCCGCCACAGGTTCAGACTGTACTCATATACTGAACTGATATTTTCATGAACAAATCTTGCGCTTTGTCTTCCTCCATATGTTGGATATAAGAGTCCACTATATTGTTATAGCTATGAGATGGGAAAGATCTGTGTGCTGGAATGACACTGGTGGATTAAACAGGGGCTGTGGCAATATATTTGTGTAGTTTTTATGGACCCCCGATCCTGCTTCAGCTTAATATTGGATATACCTCTTAAAACCTTCAATGATAGTTGAGGAGCCTTCTGACCTTACAGCTTAGTGGGTTTGACAGTACATAGCTCATGATCAACAGCTGTGGCTTAACTATCATTTGGCACCCCATGGTCATCCATGTCGTCTATACCAGGTTTGTTGGTATGTCAATACTTCTTTAAAAAAGACACATAATTCTGATGACATGACCTTGCTCCAGACCCCCAGCAATCTATGTTGTGATTCTCTCATTGGTACCTGTCACAATCTCTGATTGACATCTTTTATCATCACTGATGTCTTGAACACCTTCCACGTTGTAATGCCAAGTGATAGAATCACCAGCTATGTGACTCTCATCACATCCCTACCTGGCTTATACTGTGACTTAACTCTGGCTGTAGACCACTGGCCAAGAAGGGAGAGTGGGGACACATGTTGTCTGAATGTTCTCTAAATCATCTTTAAGAAGGATGGGAATACTAAGTTTAAACAGAGGTTTTTTAGGCTGCTTCCACAGACTCAGAAGGTTTGGGGGAATCTGAAGATTATAGATATTCATGGGCATCATCCTAAATGTCTCTAGCTTATCTGATGATATCTCATACTCTGCCAACCAGGATCCTGACATTGGCAAAGCAAGTCTTTGATTGGGAGCTTTTTTTTTTTTTTT
>NW_011442115.1:0-1008 GCF_000754665.1 Bison bison bison | reverse complement strand
TTTCTAAATCAGAGTAGCTAGTCTCAAATCAATTACATTCATGCTCTAAAAACTCTGATTTGTTTGGATCCATTTACTGTAACCAAATAGAAAGCTGTAGTTTTTAACTCATACATTGTTCATGACAAAATTGCACAGGGAGTTTGCATATTTGAGAACAGGATATATCTCTTGTGGGCAGAAATGTTAGTTATGATAATTTTGATATTACACTTATATTTAGGTTGTAGATATTCAAATTGTATTAAGATATCTGGAAAATGATCAATTTAGTAGCTTCAGTATGAAATAGGTACACTCCTCAGCTGTCATAAATTCTGAGAGAGAGACAAAAAGAAGGTAAAATATATTAATATCTCCACTCTTTCCTCAGTCATTATTGTCAATGCTTTGCTTCATTTAGTGAGTTTTCAAATATCACATATAAAAATAAGTTAAAATTAATGTTATATAAAACATTTACAAATCACCTCCATCAGGACAAGTAAATAAAAAATTAAAAGTTATTGGGAAAATAACCCCTCTAGTCTGCCTAACATATTTGCAAATAATGCATTTTCTGCTAGTCACCAAAGCTAGCTGACCTCAGGAAACTCAACTATTGACAAACTAAAATTAGCAACCACATGTCCCTTGCCTACAGCAAGCACAGCTGAAGGACGAAAAACTAGAGAAAAGGGAGGCTCGCTCTAATTTGCAATTGTGCCTAGTACTTCATTGTATGTTCATTATAAATGTTTACTACTCACAGGCATAATAGAACCATGAGGTTCAAATAAACCTTGAGAGTTTAAGAAATCCATATCTCTGTCTCCAACTGAAACAGTTTGGAAATATTATTTAAAAAGATTAAGAAACTGCTGAGCATTTCCTATCTCCTTGAATACAAATTTTCTTTTTTGTAAAGATGAAGATGAGTCAGTAATCACTATAGAAAACTTCAAAGCCTCATGGAAAATGTGAACCAGCTCATGGAAAATGTGAAAAAGTAGAAACAGCTTTGCTCCT
>NW_011442114.1:0-1008 GCF_000754665.1 Bison bison bison | reverse complement strand
GTACTTAGTTGCCCCCATCTTTGGAAGACTTCTCTGGTAAGTTCCACAGATGATAAAGCTCACTTACCGCAGAGGTATAGACAGGAGTAGGTTCTGCTCCAAGGCCAGATTGGAGAGCTGGGAACACTTCTGCAGGGCTCCAGCTTCAAACAAGCTGACAATGTTGTTGTCCAGAAACAAGTGTTTCAAATCTCGGAGGTCCCGGAAATCCTGCGCGGTAACTTTCCGAATCAGATTATTGCTGATATCCAGCTTTTGTAGCCGGGCTGGTAGTCGGAGGGGCAACGTCTGAAGTTGGTTTTGGGACACCTCAAGGGTGGTTAAATTGGCAAGGAGCTGTGCCCCCTCGATGGAAGAGAGTGAGTTTTCTGACAGGTAAAGGTGGGAAAGATTCTCTAAGTGTTTCATATCTCGAAACCTCACCGCTTTGAGCCGGTTTCTCTCCATTTTTAAAGAGAGCAAAGATTTGGGGAGGTTAATAGGAATTTTAGTCAGAAAGTTACTACTGAAACTGAGAAATTGCAGAGACTGAAGGGAAGTGAAGAAGCTAGCTGGTATGAGATGTAGCTTGTTATTTTCCATGCTCAGATGTTTCAGATGGGGAAGTGCCAGCGGTCCCTCCACATTCTCGATGTTGTTGGCGTCTAACATCAAGCTTTGCAGACTGACAAGGGAGGAGAGCATGCTGGGAGAGATAGAAGAGATCAGATTGTTTTTCAGTTCAAGGATTTTTAATTTCTTCAGTCCTTCAAAATCAGATCCGTGAAGGACATATATTGAATTATCATTTAGTTTTAACACTTCAAGACTGGCTGGGAGAGCACGGGGGACCCGTCTTAACTTATTTTTCCAGAGTTCCAAGGTCTTCAAAGTACTCAGAGTTTTGAAAGTGTCGTTTTCTACTGACTCTGTTCCACTGGCCAGCAGAAGAAAATCTTCTAGAGCTAACATTTGGGTAAAGTTAGAGAGCTATTAAAAAAAAAAAAAAAAAGCAGGGATGGGGAAAAG
>NW_011442113.1:0-1009 GCF_000754665.1 Bison bison bison | reverse complement strand
TCTTGCAGCCCAGGTGGGATCCATCAGCATGTGCTTTCATCCTTACATATATATATATATATATATATATACACATACATACACATACTGGATATATATAATTTAATTTATTTTCGGCTGTGCTAGGTCTTTGTTGCTTTTCTCTAGTTGCAGCGAATGGGGCTACTCTCTGGTTGTGGCGTTTCTCACTGCAGAAGCTTCTCTTGCTGTGGAATGCCAGCTCTCAAGAGTGCACTTAGGTGGTTTTTGCAGCACATGGGCTCAATGGTTGCAGTTCCCAGGCTCTAGAGCACAGGCTCAGGAGTTGTGGCGCACAGGCTTGGTTGCTTTGCAGCATGTGGGATCTTCCCAGATTGGGGATGGAACCCATATCTCCTGCATTTACTGGTGTGTTCTTTACCACTGAGTCACCGGGAGAGCCCTCACTCCCACCTTTGAACTAGAACCTGATCCTGATAACGTGACAAGGTCTTATCTCCATCATGATGGCTTTAGGTTCAACCTTCAGTGTGTCTCCCCTGGAAAGTGACAGTGACCTTTTCCCTGTCCTCCTGCTCCTGCTTTGCCTTGATGCAGTCCATTTTCCATACAGCAAGGAGGTCATTTGGTTGTCTGCTTGCACGGAGTTTTGAAACATTAATTACAGCCTGTCACTCCTCTGCTCAATACCTTCAAAGGATTCTCACCTCACTCCGAGGAAAGCCAGTAGTTTTTTCTGCAACCTCTGTCCTCTCCGCCTTAGAGCTCATCAGCCTCCTCTGCTCCTGATAGATTCTTCACTCTGATGTGGCTATCTTTTAATTTTTGCGCACTATATATTTATCTCTCTGGTTTTTATTGTTGCTTTCATTGTTGTATCCTCTATGTCCAATGGACCCTGGAACACAATGAGTACCATGAATTCCAGGGCTGGGCTCCAAAGCGCTGGTTCCCTCTGCTCTTGCCTTCATTCTGTCCCCAAACTCTTCCCAGCCACCTGAGCCTACACATTTCCTTTTTTTTTTTTTTT
>NW_011442112.1:0-1009 GCF_000754665.1 Bison bison bison | reverse complement strand
TCTCCAGGCAAGAACACTGGAGTGGGTTGCCATTTCCTTCTCCAATGCATGAAAGTGAAAAGTGAAAGGGAAGTCGCTCTTGTGTTTGACTCTTGCGACCCCATGGACTGTAGCCTACCAGGCTCCTCCGTCCATGAGAGTTTCCAGGCAAGAATACTGGAGTGGGTCGCCAGTGCTATAGGCCTTGGAAATTATGCCTCTTCCCAGCTTACTGAAACTCATTTTCAGTGGATACGTGCTTCCTTTCCACAAAGAAAAGTAAGGTTCAAGCGTCCATCCGCTAGGAGATAAATGGAACCTACGCTGGGGACAGGGGTTATTAGTACCAGAAGCCCTCACTCTTCCCGGACCTCGAAGGGCCCCAGCCATGTGTTCTGATGGCCTCATATTTTCATGTGACTTGCAAAAGGAAGGCACTTTAATGCCATCACTTAAGCCCACGGTCTGTATCCACGCTGGTTCCCTCCACCACACTTTCTCAGATGGCAAGTGGTAGAACCACCATGAGCATTTGGAAGATCTAGCTCAGGGAAGTGAAGTAGGGGTTTAGTGGGATGTATCTACATGGTTTACCATTTCTTCCATGTACAGTTAGATTTTTGCTGGTTGTCCCGATGAAGGAATGATTCCTTAAAACGTTCCTGCTGCCCGGTGCGGCAACTCAGTGGACTGTGTGACCCGAGGGGCAGGCCCAGAGCTCAGACTGCAATATGAATGTGACCTCAGTGTGAGGAACCCTCAAGTACAAGATGGGAGGAAAACCAGCACTTTGGATGGAAAGAGCTGGAAGCTTGTCTGTGGGATATACTTCCAATTCCTACAGCTCCTACATGAAAGAACACTAACGGAGGTCCCCCCCTCCACCCCGCCATTTGCAAATATCCTAGACATTTCTAAGAGACTACCATAAATGACCTGTGAAGATGAAAGAAACAGTCTAAAGCAAGGGTTGGCAAAACTACGGTCCAACAAATTACAGCCCATTGACCAAATCTGCTCCATTGCCTGT
>NW_011442111.1:0-1009 GCF_000754665.1 Bison bison bison | reverse complement strand
GTCGTGTCCGACTCTTTGCGACCCCATGAATCGCAGCGCACCAGGCCTCCCTGTCCATCACCAACTCCCCATCAGGGAAGCCCGTTATTGGGAATGTGGACGTGCTACTCGACCAATATCCAGAATTATCTGCCACTGCCACCTCGGTTTTCAACAGAACTTTTCAGTATACACATGTGGAGTAGTATCTTCTCCAGAGCCATAGTCTCTTTTCAGTGTTCATGAGAAATTACTGTATCAACTTTATCAGCATAGAATTAAAATGAACACAACAGTACAACTAATTTTAGAAATGTATACACTCGCTGAATTCTGCATTAGGACACAAAATCCCCCTTTTCTCTGTAAAATCCTCCATCCGTTCACACTGAGGTGTGACTATCGTCCTTAACGCTGCTGTCAACATGGGCTGCAGCCCCTCCCCCAGATCGCATTTTGACTTCCCTTGGATCTGCATTCAGAAGAGGGCCTGCTGGGGCGTATGGCAGCTCTAGTTTTAATTTTCGGAGGAACAGCCGTACTGTTTTTCCTAGCGGCTGCATCGGTTTACATTCCCATAGAGCTCTTCTGTTCCTTTCTTTTAAATATTTTATCTTCCACTTGACTAATTTTCTTTTGAGCTGCGCCTAATGCATACCGCATCCATCTAACTACCACTGAGGTCTTTGTATTTCCAATTCTAGAATTTTCTTTCTACGCATTTTTTGTAATCTTCCTGCCAAGTTCCTCCATCTGGTTGTTAGATTCTTAAACATCAGAATCAAGCTCTTATTAAAGAGACGTGTGAACATTCCAGCACCTGAGTCCTTGTTTTTACTCCGCTTGGTTCTTGGGCCTCTGCTCTGGTTCTCCTGTTTTTCTGGGCTCGCTTGTTTCTGATTTAGGAGCAGACCTGTTACACAAACATGCCGGGAGATGGTCAGAAGCGCTGGACGACGTCACTCTCCAGAGCGCGTTTCCTCCTGTGCCTGCCAGGTGAGCAGGCAGGTGTTGCGCGGCTCAGCTGGCG
>NW_011442110.1:0-1009 GCF_000754665.1 Bison bison bison | reverse complement strand
TTTTTTTTTTTTTTTCATTCTTTGAGTTAAAAAAAAATGCTCTTCCATTATTGCCTGGCTTTTTTATGTTATTGTTATTTTTTGAGAAGTTCGATACTAATTGAATTCTCTTGCCCTTATAAGATACTTAATTTTTGTATTGAAGCTTACGTAAAGATTCCTTTAAAGTCAAACAGTTTTACAAGGATATGTATTGAAGTTTATCATTGGGTTAGTTTTCACTGTATCCAATGAGCTCTTTCACTATTTAGATTCTAGAAAACTTTCTTGAATTATAGTTTAATGTTATTTCTGTTCCATTGTCGTGTGTATCTTTTTAAAATACCTTAATTGTAAGAAAACAGCCTTCTTTGCTGTTTCAATCACATTCATTTAAGCCACGTTCTCATTGATACTTTTTACTTTTTTCAGTTTCCTTTTCTCATTGTATTTGTTCTTTTCTTCAACATTTATTATCATATTTGCATTCAAATATTATTCCTTGTGCACCTTGTAATATTTCTGACATAATTTTGTCACTTTTTTAAAGCATTTCTTTTCTGAGATCAGCCAACTCTTTTTTTTCCCCTACTTTTGGTCCATTTCTGTTCTTAGTTTTTGAGTTTCTGTTTCGAGGTGTTTTGCCATATCCCCAGTTGCTTGTTTGAGGACATTTAATTAAGTTTAGTGCTGTGTTCCAGTTTCTTTCTGTTTTACCATCATTTTGGGGGATGAGGGGGTTTCCATAAATTGAATTGCTGAGATTCTCATTTTTTTTCCTACCTTTTTTGTTTAAATAGATAAAGACAGTGCCTAAGTATTTCTGTGGACAATACTGGCAGTTTGCAGTGGTTTATATGGTTTACAAGTTTTGTAGTTTATCATAAGTTCATGATAGCCCTCTTCTATTAGTGTAGTAAATTTTTCTTTCCTACTTTTTTTTTCCCCTCAAGAGAAGAGGCTATAGAAGGGAAGGGATTGTATATCCATATATATATATATATATATATATATATATAATCTTGCAAGA
>NW_011442109.1:0-1009 GCF_000754665.1 Bison bison bison | reverse complement strand
CCTCATGGACTGCAGCCTACCAGGCTCCTCCGTCCATGGGATTTTCCAGGCAAGAGTACTGGAGTGGGGTGCCATTGCCTTCTCCAAAGGCAGTTATTACTTCCAGTTATCAAAATGTAATTAAAATAGTCTCTCATATGACTGAGATCTTTCACATATGGTTATCTTTAGATCCTATGTTACGTAAAATTCACTGAGTATTTTTCACCAAGTGCTTTGTTTACTTTTAAAAGACCTAAAAATGTTACATCAAAGGAAAACTTTCATCAAAAGAACCTCAGTGAAACCTGAAAACAACCAAACACTCTATTCATCTGTTTAATTCTTTAGCAAAGACAGCCCTGTTATCCCAGCTTATAAGCTAACTAGACTCTTCACTTTAGTCCTTTCATGTATGCTTTTCCCGTGGCCAAATCCTGCAAATTACTGATAAACACTGGCAAGGAGAGAGGTTAAAAACAGACAAACCATTTCATTTTAGCTGAGAAAATATTTATTGAAATGTTATCCATGTGAAGTACTGGGAAATTCATCATCTGAATAGTCAAAATCAAAGTCCCTGAAGAATGTAACCTACTTGATGAGAAATTTGCCTCCAACGTTCTCCTTCTAAGTTAATTTAAACCAACATGTGGATGTTGTATATGCTGCATGTGTGGTATCCCAGAAGGTTGTGGTTTTTCCCTTTGAGTTTTGAATATGCTGATCACCTCTTACTAACAGTGCCATTCAATGCACTTAAAAACACAGTCTATCTTCTGATGTAAGCAGTGGGAAAGAACAATCATTAAAGACTGGAGTGTAGAATTGTTGTTGACTGAAAGTGTATCAAGTGAGTTGAATGCCCTGTGTTTCTAAAATGGGAACGATCTCTCCTGTTATTCAGAGAATCTACATTTATGTGATACCCAACATGGAAAAGGAATGTTTGATGAGTAGCCAATGATGTTGAACTTGCTGTATTTTCCAACTGACTTGTTTTTCCTACAAAGGCAGCATTTTGTGAAAT
>NW_011442108.1:0-1009 GCF_000754665.1 Bison bison bison | reverse complement strand
TTTTCCCCTGGTGATACTTCAGGAGAATTCTAGTGGTTGGGAAGCTTTGAATTCCTTGTGCTGGGATTTTTCCACTTAAAATGGTGAGTGTGAGAGAAGGAGCTTAAATTTGGATTTTGGTGTCTTCTCTACTGTCCTTTTATTGTCAGTTATTTATTCAGGAATTCTTTATGGACTATCTAGAGGAGACAAGGCACGTTGCTCAGCACTGGGTTTACACTGGTAAGCCAGATACACATGGCTTGTGTCTTCATGGATTTTTAGTCTGCAAAGAAGCACATAGCATAGTTATCATTGCAATATGTGTTTTGAGGGAAAAAAACATTATATAGGTCTATATAGTAAAGGCAATTGAGATGAGATCTGAAGGATGCAGATAATGATGGGGAAGGTGGAACAGGAATCAAGAAATCTAGGCAGAGAAAATTGATCTGTGAGGTACTGAGGGTCTTGTCTTAGTTGAAGAATTGGAAAAAGACAAGAGTCAAGATTGGGAAGGACCTGATATTTGACTTTTAAGGGAAATTGGTGGGTACCAGATTCTGCTGAGATACAGCTGGAGAATTCTGATCTTTTTCCAAATTGCTGGGCCAGCCGCATACATAATTTGTGGGAGTCATTGAAATAAAAATGCAAGATGAAAATTCACAGTTCTTTTCCCCAAAAAACTTTTTATTAAGAATTTCAAGTTAGTGACAACAGAATATTAAACCAAGTATAGGATTGTTCTAAGTACTGTACTTTGTACGACTGCATAGGTTACAAGCCCAGGAAGTTGGCTCTGCCTAAATTAGGCAATGCAAAGCCAAGGAAAAGGGATAAGTAGAGGAGAGAGTATACTTGGTTGGCACTTCCTGTTGTTCTACCAAGGCATGTTTAGTTAGTGAGTAACTGGAGAAGGCGATGGCACCCCACTCCAGTACTCTTGCCTGGAAAATCGCATGGATGGAGGAGCCTGGTAGGCTGCAGTCCATGGGGTTTCGAAGAGTCAGACACGACTGAGCGACTT
>NW_011442107.1:0-1010 GCF_000754665.1 Bison bison bison | reverse complement strand
TTTCTTTTCCTAGAACAAAACACACAAAGAAACCTTGAAAATCGTCTTGGCTGATGGAAAAAGGTCTACATTTTCTTTGCCAAGTGGGGCATTTCTGTTCAAGGGACCCACCAGGATCTCAAGTCCAAGAGGTGATGTGTTAATGTTATCAAAACAGGACATTGTTGAAGAGCTGATGAAGGCTGATAAAGAGTAACCTCCTCTTCTTACATATTTAAGAATTCATTCTCCTTGCATTCAATTCAGTAAATTATGGTTGAACACTAGGTACCAGGGAGAGTGAGAGGTACTGGGGTAACGGGGCTAGGAAAGGCACCATTCCAATCTTCCATATTCCGTATAAACAGAAATTGGGCAAATCAAGTTTGTTTCTTGAAGAATATGCAACTTGTCCTAGAAGAGACAAAACCTAACCACAGGGCATAATTAGGAAAGGCTTCTCCGAACAGGTGATGTCTCCCCATCCTCCTTATCACCATTACCCATGTCATTAACTGTACTTACTAAGAGCTGGGCTGTATAAAGAAGGAAGAGAGTTACAATCCCCATGTGTATGACCAGGTCATACATACTGGTTTTAGATGTTTATCCTCAATCAACACTTCTGCTACTTCTCCTTGAAACACCTAACCCTACACACTTCTCTCCAAATGATTACAAATTTCCCAAGATTTTTACCCATCAGCATTCTATTATCTCTTGATAGTGCCCTCTGGCCAAACACCAGCTCCCCTGCTCCCATACTTCTCACCTCTAGGACTTTAGTCCACACATTTTTATTTGATTTTATTTCATTTTTAAATGTTTGTTTCATTAGTTTATCTAAAAATGGCCTAATCAAAACAAATGCAACTGACATAAACAAGCTGGGATGCTTACACAATAATTTTTGATAAACTTAAAGCTCAACTGCTGCTGCTGCTGCTAAGTCACTTCAGTCGTGTCTGACTCTGTGCGACCCCATAGATGGTAGCCCACCAGGCTCCCCTGTCCCTGGGATTCTCCAGGCA
>NW_011442106.1:0-1010 GCF_000754665.1 Bison bison bison | reverse complement strand
TTAAAATAAAGCGACGAATGTGAAGGAGTAAGAAGACAGCTTTCTGGCATTCAAACTCTGGACTAACACATTATTTTAAATAGTTCCGTAAGTTTGAAAGTTCAAGTTAAAATGACTTTATTTTTTAGTCAGAACGTTTGAAATATGGGACAAGCAAAATTTATTCGATAGCAGTCTACTTAAAATTCTAATTATTTTGCATATGTTGTTTTATTTGAATCTATCCTCTTCAGAGTTTAATTACCTTGTAGTTTTTATTTCTAGCACATGAACATCAATTTGAACCTAACACATTAATCTCTAATTTTAGCTAGTAATTCACCCAAATCAGATCACTCTCATGCCCATCTGTTACTTACTACTCCAGAACTTATTGGTGCATAAAGTTGTACAAACATGGTGTAATCATTACCAGCTCTGGCATTTTGATATTCTATTCCAATGGCAAAAGCAAAACAAAATAAAATGCAAAAAAATATTTTTGTTCAACCAACTGCCTCTTTGAGAGAGTGGATCTTGTTCCAATTGAGCACTTTGATAAATTGCAGCACGCAATGGTTGAAAATAGTTGAGTTTAGGAGTAGTGGTGAGAAACAGCTAAATTGCATCACAGAAGACAAGACATGGGGGCAATCAAACAAGGAAAGGATAGGAAAAGAAAATGTGAAGATTGAGAAAGAGAAGGAAAGGGGAGATGGAGAAAGAGAAGAGAGGTGGGAAGATGCAGCCAGCAGACTACGTAAAGTGAAGTTGATAATCAAAACACACTGGCCGTGAGACCACCAGAGAGCAGGTAAAGGCAAGTGTTTTAATACCTAATTTGAAGTTGTTTGTCCTTCTATAATATTCCTCTCTAGTCACCAACCCCCCCGCCACCCCGACCTTCAATATAACCTACTACATTCACACACAAATTTCTTGCATGGAGAGAGAAAGAGGATAGTTCATTAATGAAAATTCATTTTAAAACTTAATTTCTTGCCAATGTTGACTTGATGTATAACAGGGCA
>NW_011442105.1:0-1010 GCF_000754665.1 Bison bison bison | reverse complement strand
GCACTAGGCCCAGCTCCCTCCACTCCCTAAGGGTGGCCAGGCCTGTCCTCCCCACCTTGACCCCAGGCCAGGGGGCTGACCACCCGGTGCCCACAGAGCTGGCCCTCGAGGACCTGTGTGCAGAGGAAGCTGAGAGCGAGGAGCTGGAGGAGACCTGGACCAGCCTCCTTGTCTTCATCGTGCTCTTCCTGCTCAGCATGAGCTATGGTGCCGCCGTCAGCCTCTGCAAGGTGGGCATGGATGCCCCACTTCCGGGCGGGGCGCCCCGAGAGGGGGAGCCCCAGCTGGGCTCAGAACCCGCCTCACACGTGCCTTCCCCCAGGTGAAGTGGATCCTGGCCGCCATCCTCCAGGGGCAGCCCCAGGGCTCCCAAGACTACACCAACGTCACACAGCGCCCACTGCCTGCTGGTGTCTGAGCATCTCTGCGGCTGCCCAGCCGCCCTGGGAGGAGGAAGGAGCAGACAACCACTGAGGGGCTCAACAACCAGCATGCAGGTGTCCAGACAGTCCAGCTCAGCCTCAAGGTCAAAGACAACAAGGAGGCCCACCATTCACAGCCCCACACCCACCCTACTTAGGGAAAAGCCCCAGGAGAGCATCTGTCCCCTCCAGAGACCTGGGCTGGGCATGGACACTGACCACCCTAGGCTCCTCCCAGGCCCCTGGGGTGGGGGCCATATCCTGACTAACAGAACCGCCCCCAAAACACAGGGAGGGCCTAGAGCTCACAGCCCACCCCATGCTCAGAGTCCAGAGCCCAACTAAGACTCAAGAGCCCCAGTCCAGCCCAACCAGCGTCTGAGTCCAGCCCAAGCAAGCCAAGAGCTCCCTCCCCAGCCTCCGTCCTGCCTCCTTGCCCCAGGTCCAAGAGCCCTGCCCCCCACCCCCTGCCCTGTTCCCATGTCTACCCTCCCTGCTGTCCACCCCCAGACCTTGGGCCTGCAGGATAAGGGGGCAGGGAAGCCCTTCTGGGGAGAGCTGTGGGGGTTTTCAGGGCTGCAGGCAGGG
>NW_011442104.1:0-1010 GCF_000754665.1 Bison bison bison | reverse complement strand
CTCCAGTGTTCTTGCTTGGAGAATCCCAGGGACGGAGGAGCCTGGTGGGCTGCCGTCTATGGGGTCACATAGAGTCGGACACAACTGAAGTAACTTAGCAGCAGCAGCAGCAGCAGAAGGCATTCACCTTGTCCCGGGTGCTGTGGACATGACTTGCCCACCCCCCAACAGGCTCCTAGGTAGGTAGCCAGGAACTGACTGGAGAAGACTTGCCCACCTCCCCCGACTCCAACACACACTCTGTGAGATCAGACCTGTGTCCTGACAGACCCCAGAGATGCTTGCTTTTCATGGCCCCACAAGCCCACTTGTTGTTCAGTCCCTCGGTTGTGTCCAGCTCTTAGGGACCCCATGGACTGTAGCCCGCCAGGTTTCTCTGTCCATGAGATTTTCCAGGCAAGAATACTGGAGTGGGTTACCATTTCCTCCTCCAGGGGATCTTTCTGTCCCGGGGATCGAACTCACATCTGGATCTCCTGCATTGGCAGGTGGATCCTTTACTACTGAGCCACCTGGGAAACCCACAGGCCTGTTTACTTGGAGGTTTTATCTCTTTTCAGCAGAACCTACATGGTTTACACTCTTGCTGGGAAAATCTCTTGACTCCTAGGCCTCTTCTAGTTCTCAGGCAAATTCAGCCCCATCCTTAGATGAATGGCCTTACCTGGGAGGAAAAGGCAGTGGCCAGGTGAGCCTGGACAACCTCTCTAGCCTCCTCTTGAGTGATCCAGAAAGTCTGACCCTTTGTATCCTTACAATACTGCTGTTAGGGCATGAAACCCTGTCATCAGACCCATTTCACAGAGGGGCCCACCAAGGCTCAGAAAGGTGACAATCACTTGAGCAGGGTTACACATATTTACTAAGTAGTTAAGGCTGGATAAGCACCCCACGGTTCTGAATCCACCTTCTCTGCCCTCCTCCAATGCCCTAACCAACACAATATGATAAGGTTAAATCCACGTGTGGATAGAGGACTCTGATAATGCCCTGACAGTGCCCTAAGAAGG
>NW_011442103.1:0-1010 GCF_000754665.1 Bison bison bison | reverse complement strand
TTCTCCTTAGCACTCAGTTTTGGAATCATTTTCCTTCTTTTTTCCTCCTCGGAGGCCCATACCCTAATCTTACACCGTTCATTCATACTAAGAAGAATAATGCTTCCGAAATAAGGTAATCCACTGAAATGGATTGAATTTTAACAGTGATCTTAAGCAAATAGGAATAAATTGTAATCTTTGTAATCTTTGAATTTAAAATATTAATACCAGAGGAATAATTTTATAAAATGGAGTCTGATCTTTATTATTTGCTAGTGGCCCATGTGGCTATTGACCTTGAGATGATTTTCTAATAAAAAGATTCACATTATGTTAACTTGTTAATATCTTTTAAGTAACTCCTGTTGGAACAATTCCTTTTGCTGAGAGCAGAGGAGGTTGAACCATCTATGCATTACAAATCACACTTGTGTAACTGAGTAGACTAATATCAAAAGAAGTTACAGCATCTGACTTGGGGTCAAGTGCTACTTTTTCCAGCTTTATGGAGTTATAATTTGTATATAACGTTGTGTAAGTTTAAGGTGAACAATGTGACGATTTGATACACCTATATATGGCGAAATTATTAAGGTGTGCTTTTGAATATTGGTACCTTTTGGACATACAAGGCATGCATATCTCAGGAAAGAATATATGAGTTTTTTAATTTACTTGAATATTTTAAATATCATATGGTATTAGTTATCAATTCTTATATAACAAATTACCCAAAAACTTAGTGACTTAAAACAACAAACACTTATTAAAACACAGTTTTTGTGAGTCAGAGATATGAGAGCAGCTTAGCTGAGGTTCTAATGCAGCATTTCTCATGAGTCTGCAGCTCAACACATCATCTGAAGAACAGACCTCTAGCAATGAGTCAGTATCATTTGACTGTTATTGGAGGGTCCACTTCTAAGACCTCTCATCACATAGCTTTTTGTAGGAAGCCTTTGTTCCTTGCCTTGTGTGTGTGTGTGTGTGTGTGTGAGTGTGTGTGTGCGTGTGTGTGTGTGTGCGTG
>NW_011442102.1:0-1010 GCF_000754665.1 Bison bison bison | reverse complement strand
TTTTCAGCTGAGAGCCAAAAAAAGAAGAAAATGGAGGAAAAGATGCAAAATCTTTTTTCAGTCATACAAATTTATTTCGTGTCCATTTTTGTGTGTTTAGCCATGGGTGGGGGAGTAAGTGGAGTAGGAGGAAAGCTGTTAGATTCTTGATAATATGTTGATCATCAGTCCCAGGATTTATTTTTGTGAATTTTACATTTTTCTGGGCTTTACAAGTCCTCTATTGTGAAGGGGCTGAATCATAGCCTTTTAGTAGATCAGTTGGAAAAAAGAAAATTCATTTCTACAGCATAAAATATTTTGTAAACTGGCTAAGACTTTATTTTCAGACTATTAATGAAGAGTTCTAATCTGCAAAGCTAACGCACACAACCTTGACTAACTCAAATACAGGTATCATTGAGAATGTTAAACAGAGACAAAACTGTCATCATTTTCTTGCAGAATATTGCCTAAAGTTGTTATTTAGAATCTAATAAAAGGTTAGACACTTTACTGAATAGAGATAAATACAATTTTAGCCATTCCAAATAAACAGCAATGTGTGCAAAAGGTATATAAACCACTTTTTGTTTTGTCCAACAAAAGAAATCATTGTTTTCTTTTAAATAGGTCAATTAAAAAATAATTCAAAAAGCATAGACTTCACCCCTTATAAACATACAATTTTTTTTGTATATTCACGGGATTGGACAGACCTCACCACAATCTAATTTTAGATTATTTTGCTTCCCCCTCCGAATGAAACCCTGTACCTATTAGCAGTCACAATCCCTCTCCTACACCCTTCCCAGCTCTAGGCAGATACTGATTTTCTTTCTGTTTTTTATATATTGTCTGTTCTCAACAATGCATATGAATGGAGTAATAAAATATGTGATATTTCATAAAGGCTTTTTAAACTTGGGCTTCCCTGGTGGCTCAGAGGGTAAAGCATCTGTCTGCAATGCAGGAGACCTGGGTTCGATTCCTGAGTCAGGAAGATTCCCTGGAGAAGGAAATGGCAACCC
>NW_011442101.1:0-1010 GCF_000754665.1 Bison bison bison | reverse complement strand
GCTTCCCAGTGATCAAGACTTCACACTCCCAACAGAGGGGGCCCAGGGCTTGATTCCTGGTCAAGGAACTAAGATCCCACATGCCACTACTAAAGATCCTGCATGCCACATTGAAAATAAAAGATTTGAATTCTGCAACTAAGACCCAATGCAGCCAAATAAATAAATAAATGTTTCTTAAAATATTGATTAAATAAAGAAAAAAGACATTAAAGACAGTGCAACTACTGCCACCGATATGGCCTATATGTTAGTAGAGAGTCTTTCTAGGGCTTTCTAGGGCAGCATGAAAAATAAGCCGTGGGACACACACCCCTTTTGTATTTACCTGCTCCCCTTAGTGAATGGTGCTCACATGCCCCCATCCCCTGCCTGCCAACACTCCCCCTAAATAGACTGCTTTAACTTTCTTTGGGCAACAATCCAGACTCCAGATCATTCTTCTCCATCTTGCTTCCCCAAACCTACCTGCTCTGAGTCCTGGTCCCTCTGACTCATGCTTTTTGCTTTCTGAAAGTGATAGGTTTTTGTCTCTGGGGTGGTTGTTTTTTCAGATATACACTATGCATATACACCATCATGCGTAAAATAGATAGCTAGTAGGAAGCTGTTGTCTAGCACAGGGAGCTCAACCTGGTGCTCTGTGATGACCCGGAGGGGTAGGATGGAGGGGATGAGAGGGAGGCTCAAGAGGAAGGGAATATATGTGTGTGTGTATATATATATAACTGATTCATGTTGTTGTATATCACAAACTAATACAACAATGTAAAGCAATTATTCCAATAATAAATTTTTAATTCAATTTGTAAAAAATAAAAAAAATTAAAATTTAAAATGAAATTAAAAAAAAAATTTAAATGACTCCATAAAAATAGACATATTTTATAACATGAGTATATGTAGATGGGGGCTCCCCAGGTGGCGCTAGTGGTAAAGAACCCGCCTGCCAATGCAGGAGATGTAAGAGACGTGGGTTCGATCCCTGGGTCAGGCATATCCCCTGGAGG
>NW_011442100.1:0-1010 GCF_000754665.1 Bison bison bison | reverse complement strand
GGCTCAGTGGTGGGAGGGAGCCCGTGCCGGCGGCCCCACGTGCCCCACCTCGAGCCCCCGGCCGCCAAGCCGCTCTGCTCCTAGAGGTGGATGCCACCTGGGGGGACCGTGTGTGACCTGCGTCTGAGCCCTCCTCCCGCGGCCTGCCCATGTGCCTCTGCATAGATCTTGACCTGACCCTCCAGTCTCCTTCCCGGCCCCTAAGAGCACGGCCACGTCACTGACTTCTGCCCGGGGCCACTGTCCTTCACCCCGTGGATGACGGCGACCCCAAAGACAGCTATGGTGTCTGAGGCTCCAGCCACGGGGAGCTCTGCCCACCTTTCCAGACCACCCATGGTCCCCCAAAGCTTACCACGGTTAGGGGTTGTCTTTTTAAATTACAAATTTCATTTTCCAACACAGTTTTAGGCTCCCCCTCCCCTGGTACAATTTCCCCGATTATTACCATCTGGCCTTGGCAAGGTGGATTTGCTACAATTGATGATCCAATATCTATACACCAGTATTCACTAAGACCCATAGTTTATGTTCAAGCTCTCTCCCTGTGTGGCTCGGTTCTGTGGGTTTTAACAAAGAGGACAACCTCTTGTGTCCACCAGTGCGTTATCATTCCGAGCTGCTTCACTGCCCAGAAGCCCTGTGCTCACCTGTTCATCCTTCCTGCCAAGCACTGTTTCAGGGTCTCCATGGCTCTGCCTTCTCCGGAGGGCCATGGAGTTGGAGTCACATGGTCTGTAGCCTTTTCAGACTGGCTTCTCCCCTCAGCGACGTGCATTCAGGGCTCCTCCAGTCTGACGGCTCATTACTTCTCAGCGTTGAATGACATTCCACTGTTTGCATGGACCACGGTTTGCTTCTCCATCCCCTGCTGAAGGATGCCTGGGTTACTTTCGGGTTTTGCAGTAACGACTAGAGCGGCTGTGAATGCTCACATGCAGGCGTCCGTGTGGGCAGGTGTTGTCCGTTCCGGTGGGTCGAGTGGTGGGTGTACATTTGCTTCTGTGGGG
>NW_011442099.1:0-1011 GCF_000754665.1 Bison bison bison | reverse complement strand
TCCCTCTTCCGCCCACCCTTGATCCTACGGCCCCCTGTGGTTGTCTTCGCCCTGCCTCTGCCCTGCACTAGCGCCCTGCCTCTGCCCTGCACTAGCGCCCTGCCTCTGCCCTGCACTACCGCCCTGCTGCCTTTAGGAACAAGGCTTAGCTAGGACCAGCTACCAGGAGTTTCACCCTCTAGCTCTCACCTGCTGTCCTCTCTACCCTCCCCCACTTCAGCCTCTCATTCTTCCCTCCCAAAAACCCAGTGCTCCAACCAGACTGAATTCTGTTCCTTTTCCCTCATTACTCCTCAGACCTCTGGCCCCTTGCTCCCCTTGCTTGCGTTGTCAGGGCTTTGTAGAGACCAGCACCCCACCTTCTCTCCTTCACCTGATCTGACTTGGTTTATTCTTTGGCGTTGAAATGGTGTGCACGCCTGTCTCTCTCACGAGGCTGTGGCGCTCCTTCTTGTTCTGGAGCCCCAGTGTCTGACCCCGCACAGTGCACCGTGAGTGCTCGCTGGCCTTGGTTGGCCGAGTGGCTCCTGGGGCCAGCATGACATCATTGTGCCCTTTCTGCTCAGCCAACCAGAATCTGACCGTAAATAAGTAAGTGTGCATAAGAAACTGCAGTGTATTCATACAGTCACCTTCCACAAACATAGAGAGTAACTCAGTAAGAAATTGGAATAAATTGTCCACACTAGCATAGTCAAAGTACTAGATATAGTCTTCTATACACAGGTGCCTATATGTACACGTCTCCCTCTGCCCTTTCCCTTCGCTAATCTCCATTTTTGTTTTTGAATCAATTTTATTGAGGTGTGATTTTTATAAAACAGATTGTACCCACTTAAAGTATACTGTGTGACAAATTTACATTCCCCTGCAACTTCCTCCACAATCCAGATAAGAACGTTTCTGTCACCCCCAGAAGTTCCCTTGTGTCCTTGAGTCAGAACCTGACCCCACCGCAGCCTTAGCAAACACTGACGTTTCTTTCACTAGATTTCAGTTTTCCACAGTTGC
>NW_011442098.1:0-1011 GCF_000754665.1 Bison bison bison | reverse complement strand
CCAAGGGACTCTCAAGAGTCTTCTCCAACACCACAGTTTGAAAGCATCAATTCTTCAGCGCTCAGCCTTCTTTATGACCCAACTCTCACATCTGTACATGACTACTGGAAAAACTATAGCTTGGACTGCAAAGTGAGTCTTGTCAAAGCTCCTTTAATCAGATAACAAGTCTAGGAGGCATGCGAAAGCAACCATGAGGTGAGGCACTGACAGGTGTTCTTCACAAAGTATTGAATATTTGGCCACTTAGTGGAATGAAAACTAGAATTACAGAGTTGGCACTAATATCTAGATCAGTGGTTTTCAATTGAGGGTGATTCTAAACCCTAAACATCTGGCCTTGCCTGGAGACTTTTCTAAGATTTTAAAACCTGGTGCAGGGCGTGGCTTCCAGCATCTCAGGTGGAGGCAGGGATGCCCCACCCTGCCTCCTTTAGGAGGAGGGTAGCCTCCAAACACCCAGCAACACACAGGGCAGCACCACAAACACAGAATAACCTGGTCCAAAATGTCACTCCTGCCCAGGTTGAGAAACCCTGATGAAGATTCCAGACACTAATGAATTTCCCACTTTATAGGTCTCTCTAGTGATGCTTCCACAGAATCAGAAAACATCCCTTGGGTCACGATGTGCCTGCAAGTCCCATGGTCAGTCAGCTGGTGGCAAGGCTGGGACCAGAGGCTGTGAGAATCCCCTTCTCATCCCGTCTCGTCTCCTGAGATGGAAAATACAAACTACACAAGGCCACTGCAAGACTGGGACACCGCACCCTTCACACTCAGGCTCAACGGAATCAGAAGACGTGACACCTTCCCCACACGGCCCAAGGATCACACACAGAACACAACCTTCACACGGTTTAGCAACTGGTCTTAGGTCATCATTTTTATTATTTCCATTATAAATGGAAAAAAAATGCCTAACACTTGTTACTTCAAAGTTGGCAGATCCAAATAATTTAGCTATTGATCAGACTGTTTCCTAACATATATGTTCAGTCATGCTGTTTT
>NW_011442097.1:0-1011 GCF_000754665.1 Bison bison bison | reverse complement strand
TGGTGAAGTGACTTTATGCTAAGTAAAGTATGCTTCTATTGAAGCCATATGTGTGTGTGTGGGGGGGGTATGACTTCAATAGAAGTATACTTAACATAAAGTCACATCTTCACCAATTCCAAACCTAAAAAATTAATTAATACTTCCATTTCTAGCTATATAACTAACTAGTTAACCTGAAAATACCAACAGTAAAGCATTATAAATGATATGTAAAAATTAGCAAACATCCTTTTGAATACATCAAAGACAACATTTTTAAAAATAACCTCCCATGGACCCATCACCTACCCCAATAACCATCAACTCATAGCCAGTCCATGGCCTTATCTAAACTGCCATCCACTTCCCTCCCTCCAAGATTATTTGAAAGCAAATCCCTTACAACAACCATACATATTTCCATATGAATTTCTAAAGAGAATGACTTTCTTTTTTAACAAAATCGAATGTAATATTGCATCTAAAACATTCCTTGATATTATTAAATATCTAGTATTCAAATTTCCAATGGTCTTAAATTTACATAAATGAAGGTTGTTTTAAATTAGAAACATTCAGGGCTGGTTTCTTAAAAATAAGAGAAGATACTATCCAAAATTTTTTTAAAAATTTAAATGCCAGGCATATTTGACACAGAACCAAACAGAACTTCAGTAATTAGAAAACTAATATACTTGCTACAACAATAGCCCCTGAATATTCAAACTTTTAACGCTATTGTGTTGACTTCTTTGACATAAAGTGTTTGTCTGCAGTTGTGTCCCTGCTATTGTGAGCTAGAACATCAAGCTGTTCTGACTAAGTGTATTATATTCAGGACTGAATCCCAGCCAGAACCCCATCTAGTGCATGAAATGTGGAATGTATCCAATAACAGTTTGTTACTTTTTTTGAAATGACCAAACTGCCTTGGCCTAAGTGTTCTTACATAGCTGCTGCTGCTGCTAAGTCGCTTCAGTCGTGTCCGACTCTGTGCAACCCCATAGATGGAAGCCCACCAGGCTCCCC
>NW_011442096.1:0-1011 GCF_000754665.1 Bison bison bison | reverse complement strand
TTGGCAATTTGATCTCTGATTCCTCTGCCTTTTCTAAAACCAGCTTGAACATCTGGAATTCATGGTTCACGTATTGCTGAAGCCTGGCTTGGAGAATTTTGAGCATTACACTACTAGCATGTGAGATGAGTGCAATTGTGCAGTAGTTTGAGCATTCTTTGGCATTGACTTTCTTTGGCATTGGAATGAAAACTGACCTATAATGTAACTATAATATCCTTAATTACATATTTCTATTACTCTTTTTGGTCTTGTTTTCCTTTACCTCTGTTTATCCTCCCTTGATCAAATTACCTATCATCTATTTATCTATCTATCTATCTATCCATCCTCTACTTGTGCTTATCCTTCTTGTAACTTCAAATCTATATGTAATGAGGCAGAAACAAACAAAAAAAAAAAACTCAAAAAAATGCTTTAGTCTTAAGTGTTTAATGAGAAATTTATATGGACCTTTCAAAATCTTTTCCATTAATATGGTTTCAAAGTATAACAATGCAATAACAGAATTCATTGAAGTTTGTTATAATTAAAAATGTCTTGATCTCATTATATTCTTCTGAATACACTGTACTCAGGATGCTAAGACCAACTTTTGGTTATGTTAGGGATGATAAGCATGTGTGTGTGCGTGTGTGTGCTGAGTCTCTTCAGTCGTGTCCCATACTCTGTGACCCTACAAACAGTAGCCCACCAGCCTCCTCTGTCTATGGAATTCTCCAGGCAAGAACACTGGAGTCGCTTGCCATTTCCTTCTCCAGGGGAATCTTCCCAGCCGAGGGATCAAACATGTGTCTCCTGAGTTTCTCACATTACAGGCAGATTCTTTACCACTGAGCCTCAGTAGAAGCCTTAGGGATGATGATCTCATGTAAATGAACATTGATTTGTAAATATCATGTAAAAACAGATGTAGCAAAATTTCCCAATTAATTGCAATCATCTTTGAAAGAGAATGATGATTACAGTTTAGTTTTTCAACTAAAGAATACTTTAATATAAATGATGCTA
>NW_011442095.1:0-1011 GCF_000754665.1 Bison bison bison | reverse complement strand
TTTATTACAATGGAATTAAGTTTATAAAGTATAGTTTGCTCAAAACACTGCAAGGACTAGTAGAAATAGGAAAAAATCTCTTAGTATTTGTTGATGGAAAATAATAGCAAAAGCAACCCTCCAAAATTCCACTCATAGGCCATAGGAGCATGAGCACAGCCATGTGGGAGGAGATAACCAGTCTCTCCCTTCATATATATTCTTTTTTATTTTCTTGTTATACCTTCCCAAAACAGAGACATTCAACAGTAGTTAGAATGGCCATCTCCCAACATTTAAAAAAACTGCACCCCCCAATGGGTGAGCAAAGTAAAGAGTAGTAACCTAGAGTTCAGCTGAGTAAGCCACTGTGGAGCCTTAAGTGGTGAGGTCTTCCAATTTCAGAGTGATGTGTCTTCAACTTGTATCATCATTTTAGTGGAAAAACATAATTTAATTTTGGTGAAATGAGATTCATCTCCCGACAGGATTAATAACAGCATTCACTGAATTTCACATTCTTCTTTCGTGAACTGTGAAGAAAATGAATGGTAGCTAGAAGATCAATGAGATTCCAACTCCAGCTGCAGATGGAACGACAATATACCAGGACAAAAACACCTATATTTTGATTTACAAAGCTAACAGCAGTTTTAAATCTGCAACTTAATTACAGACCAACTACACCACAACCTTTTCAAATGGCAAAAATACAAAAAAGTTAAGTGTTACAAAAATATTTCAGAAAAAGTGCATAGTCTAAGTGCATAGTAAATAAAAGCACTGAAAAATATCTTGCTAGAGGGAGTTCAGCTTGGAAAAGTTATTACCAAAGCTAAACATTTTTATTTTACACAAACTATACTCAAAAATAGCTTTATGAGACTGATTTCTGGCTAAAAGTATCAAAGGGTTTATTAGTCAAGAAACAAATACCTTAACCAACACGGGTGGATAGAAAGAAAACAAAGAAGCTGCCTACCCCGAAGTTCATATTCATTAAGATTTCTGCAGTATGATGGTGCTAATATA
>NW_011442094.1:0-1011 GCF_000754665.1 Bison bison bison | reverse complement strand
TGGGAATATATATATGAGAAGTTGAGCAGCAATACCCTTCCAGCATTTCTTTTGTCCATGGCTCCTGGTTGATCAAGTTTTGCTGCATTATAATTTACTATTCATTCATTCTGTTGCTGTCTATTTTGCACATGGTAAAGAATATTGAGTTGCAGAAAGAAAGAGGTCAGGCACCAGAAAGAATAGCATTTATAATTGTAACTGACAGTCATTTTTATAGTTAGGTTTTTTAGTGGCACCCTGAGAATACATGGCATTTCTTATTGTATGCTGAGACTAGATTTGAATCAATGCACTTGGGTGCTACCCAAGAGAAAGGGAGGAAAAGGCATGTAAATAAGGATGTGCATCTTTCATTAGGTTTAGAATCTTCAAGCGGTCTGACAGGTGACCTCGGAATGTCACCTGAAGCAGATCAGGTCTGGACTTGGGCTCATTTACAACAGAGGCCTGAGCCCTCAGATAAGGGGAAGGCAGTGGAGGATTTTGTGCTTCCTTCCAGTGTGGGTATAACTGTTAATATTTTATTTCTCTCACAGAGATAGGGATATGCAGGTCTAATACTGTAGAGGGGATTCTTGGACTGGAGAGTGCCATTCAGAGAAAGAGAATGATTATCCCAGAACTTCCACGATTTTATCTTTTAAACCAAATCCAACAGATTTAACAGTTCTTGCCTTTGAGAGTAGAGAGTAATTATACACTAATTTAAGATTGTGAGATCTCAAGAGATTGGGTGAGCTTAAGAATCACACAGTCCATCTCTTTCATTTTAGAGTCGAGGAAAATAAAACTCAGAGAGGCTAAGTGGATAATTCAAGGTCACAACTTGCTGGTGGCAAAGCCAAGCCTAGAGCCCAGATCCTCTGATTCTTAATCCAGATAACATTCATGTCTCCCAGAGTTCTTGGTCTCTGAGAAAATCAGAAATCCCCTAAGACTACAAATCCCTCAAGAGAAAAATTCCACTCAAAATGCAGCTTTCTTCAGGTCTGTGATTTGGATTTCTGC
>NW_011442093.1:0-1011 GCF_000754665.1 Bison bison bison | reverse complement strand
GGCTTTGCAGCCATACAGTCTCTGTCCATTCTCAACTCCCCTCAACTTGGCCCTTTCACCACAAAGTCAGCCATTTACACCACATAAACAAATGGGAGTGGCTGTGTTCCAATAAAACTTTATTTACAAAAACTTTATCACAAAATCAAGATTTTTTTCTGGAAATGGGCGGTAGTGATGGCTGTACAACAATGTGAATACATTTAATGTCACTCAGCTGTAACTTGAAAATAGTTAAAATAGTAAATTTTATTATGTATACTTTACCAAAATGTTTTAAAATACACACACAAAACCCCCAAATGCACAACATTTTGCCTATAAGGTGTTTTTTCCCAACTCCTTGACTATGAAATCCTTTCTGTCTGAAATACTCTCATTAAATGGTTTTTCTGAAACTAAAAAGCTTCCAAAACCTGATGCACAAATCCTTTAAAGATAATATTGTTCCTCTACCAAACCTTTAAAAAAAAACCTGGAATGCTGAAAGCACAAAGGCTTCAGTAGTTGTGGCACACAGGCTTAGTTGCACCACAGCATGTGGGATCTTAGTTCTCCAACCTAGGATCAAACCCACGTCCCCTGCACTGGGAGGTGGATTCCTAACCACCGAGCCACCAGGGAAGTCCCTGCAAACTACTTTTTTTAAAATTTATAAATGAAAAGAAATACAACAGAAAGATGTCAACTGAGTATTATCAGATACCTGATTTTGCAACACATGGTTTATAGATTTCAAATATCCAAGGCACCATTTGTATTTAGTCTAATTTTATTTCTAATTGTTTTCACTCAAATCCTATTATTAGCAACTGCTTGATGTGATGATTTTCTTCTTCAGATCTGCAGTTTCTTTCAAAAAATATATATATTGCTTAAAACCTAAAATAAATTTTGCGTGTGTGTGCTCAATCGCCCAGTCATGTCTAACACTTTGAGATCCTCATGGACTGTAGCCCACCAAGCTCCTTTGTTCATGGGATTTTCCAGGCAAGAATACTGGAGTGGGTT
>NW_011442092.1:0-1011 GCF_000754665.1 Bison bison bison | reverse complement strand
TTTTAGGATGGTGAAAGCATTGTGCATAACAGTGTAATGCTGGAAATGTGACATGGTGCATCCGTCAAAAGCTTAAGACTTCAGAGTGAGTGAATATTAATCTATGCAAATTTAAAAATAATTTAGGTGATCAGGGAGGTTCCAGAATGGGATTCAGTCTGAGACAAAAGAATCTAACTGTATTACAAATATATGAAACAACCTTACTAAGGTGTATGAAGGAAAAAGGTGCTGACTTCAGTAATTTTGGAAATGATTGAAATCTGTGAGATTAAAGGTGAAAGGAACTGTACATAAGCATCATAATCTAGTTAATGAAATTGTTTCCCATGAGTATATGGGTTAACAATTCTGAACCTACTGTATGTGTATAATGGAATTGAACAGTTCTGATAATGAATGGCATATGGTAGGAGCCAGGTTTCCCAATAACGCAGCGTCAAGTTACAGATAAGCAAGGGGAGGAGGCTAGAATTGTCCTGTGGTAATAAATTAGGTTTGAAGACATGAGTATGAACTCATGTTTAGCTCCATATATGTACACAGACATACAGATAAATATTTATGGAAATATTATGTACATTTATATATTAAATATTATATATATTTAATGTCCTTATATGTAAATATATACAGATGTGAATTAGTATGCAAACGTGTTTCTTTGCTCTGTCAGATGAGAGGACCTAGAAGGAATAAACATTGGTGCTGTGAGTATCACTTGGGAAGCTCAAACGTTGGTAGTAATGAACTCAGATCTTGATTTCTAATCTGTTTTTCCAATGAAAGGAGCTAGGGGTCCTTGGAAAATAGCCAGTTCTAGGACTGGGGCAGGAAGTGTACATGATGAGCTCTGAGTATCCTTTTGTACCAGAAAGTAAAGAAGTGAGGGGAAAACACACACACATGCACACACACACACACACACATGCACACACACACACACACACACACACACCAATGGGGGTATATAAAAGGGACGGAGGAACCAGCTAAAAAATCCCCCAATGG
>NW_011442091.1:0-1011 GCF_000754665.1 Bison bison bison | reverse complement strand
TGGATGGACATATTAGTCAACTCTGAAACTGTGCTTCACTGCTAAATCTCTCTCCTTTTTTTTTTTTTTGAAAAGAGTCAGACTATCCTATTTAATTCTAACTATTATAAAATTGTTTTTTTGGTGTGTGTTCCATTACATGACCATTGTCACACCAATTTACTAGTATCTTTAAGCCCAGTTCAAGTAGCAGAGGTCAAATACTTTTCACCATTTTAATATCAACCAATTGCTTTCCTCTTTAATAAAAGGAAAATGTCCAAAATTGTGCTAAGGTGTTTGTAGATCTTCCCCAAACCTATGATAGTTAAAACAATCAACCTCTCTTATATAAAATATCTTGAACCATGGAAACCATAAAGAGATTAAAGCCTTTAAATTAGGGCAGGCTACATAGGCTTTTATCTCTACAAGTCACATAATATTCCCTGAGATTCATTAAAAGGAGTCTTAGGGCTTTCCCTATCCATGATCTTCATGTATATAAGGAAAACAGAGAAAAACTCATATGCACAGTTAGTATATATCCATTGACCTCATTACTATTCCTGGATTTTCTACTGGCTCTCTGTGTCACATCTCTTAACCTCTGATGCCTCTTCTTCCATCTGTAAAATGAGGACAATAATAACTACCTCCTACAGGAAAAGCAGATTAGTGAGATGTCTAAGAAATATTTTAGCTATTTAGAAAATGTGTCAAGGAAAGTACACTTTGTAAAAGCAGTTTTTAAAAGTGGCATTTCCTATGGAAACATGGAAAGACTACTCTGTGAAATGTAAAGTTTTTGAGAAAATGCTTAAGATGAACCTACTGTTTAAGAGTATCTCAGTAAGTTTATATTTTATCTGAAATATGGTTAATGACATTGATAAGCTCAAAGTTTAAAAACAGTTTTTTTTTAAATTTTATGTTATTTTTAAACTTTACATAATTGTATTAGTTTTGCCAAATACCAAAATGAATCCACCACAGGTATACATGTGTTCCCCATCCTGAACCCTCCTCCCT
>NW_011442090.1:0-1011 GCF_000754665.1 Bison bison bison | reverse complement strand
TCAGGTGGCCAAAGTATTGGAGCTTCAGCATCAGTTCTTCCAATGAATATTCAGGATTGATTTTCTTTATAATTAACTGGCTGATCTCCTTGCTGTCCAAGGGACTCTCAAGAGTCTCACTCACTGTAGCTATGATATTTAACCTGCTTAGAAATTTCAGGAAGATAATAAGTGGATGAGAAATCAATAAGAATGAACAATGTCCCGTTCAGAAATATCACTATGGATTCTTTTTCCTTATCCCACTAGTAACAGCAAATTTAAAAGATATCATTATAAACTCAATACCCAAGCTTAATAGAGTTGATAATCAAGTGGGATCTTCAGATCAATAATTCTCATATTGTTCTGTGTAGTCCAGCAGTTCCCAGTGAATCCTTCAGACTGAATCTGACAGTCTTATTTTAGAAAACAAGTTGGAGTGGCTTTTACGCCTATGAAAGATGCCAAATTGAGAGTTTAAAAAAATTGATAGTTTAAACCCTGACTGAAGAGGCAAGGTACAAGCCTTCAGAGTGGATTCTTTTTCTGCATTTCACAGGGGTCCTCAACCCATCACATCACACTGAGTGCATATGTGTATAATTTCCACTACAAAGACGTGTAAGAAGATGTGTCCTCCACTTAAGTCAGGGGTAAAAGGAGAAGTCACAACTTCTGTTTCAAGTAAGCCATTCCTTTATGTTGAAGCTAAATGGCAGAGATGTCTCCTTGGTGTAAATAGTGCCAGAAGATAGTTCAGCAGGTTGAAAAAAGAGAGAGAGAGGTGGAAATTAGAAGAGGATCTATTTCCCTTAATTTAAAGACCCTCGGATATCGTTCTTGGTTCACAAGGGACTGGAGCAAGTAGGATTTGACCTTGATGGTGTCGCTGGCTCGTGGAGATCTCGAAACAAGATTGTGCATGTAACAAGCGAAAGTGAAGTCGCTCAGTCATGTCCAATTCTTCGCGATCCCATGGACTGCAGCCTACCAGGCTCCTCCATCCATGGGATTTTCCAGGCAAGAGTA
>NW_011442089.1:0-1011 GCF_000754665.1 Bison bison bison | reverse complement strand
TTGCCAAATACCAAAATGAATCCACCACATGTATACCTGTGGTGGATTCATTTTGGTATTTGGCAAAACTAATACAATTATGTAAAGTTTAAAAATAACATAAAATTTAAAAAAAAACTGTTTTTAAACTTTGAGCTTATCAATGTCATTAACCATATTTCAGATAAAATATAAACTTACTGAGATACTCTTAAACAGTAGGTTCATCTTAAGCATTTTCTCAAAAACTTTACATTTCACAGAGTAGTCTTTCCATGTTTCCATAGGAAATGCCACTTTTAAAAACTGCTTTTACAAAGTGTACTTTCCTTGACACATTTTCTAAATAGCTAAAATATTTCTTAGACATCTCACTAATCTGCTTTTCCTGTAGGAGGTAGTTATTATTGTCCTCATTTTACAGATGGAAGAAGAGGCATCAGAGGTTAAGAGATGTGACACAGAGAGCCAGTAGAAAATCCAGGAATAGTAATGAGGTCAATGGATATATACTAACTGTGCATATGAGTTTTTCTCTGTTTTCCTTATATACATGAAGATCATGGATAGGGAAAGCCCTAAGACTCCTTTTAATGAATCTCAGGGAATATTATGTGACTTGTAGAGATAAAAGCCTATGTAGCCTGCCCTAATTTAAAGGCTTTAATCTCTTTATGGTTTCCATGGTTCAAGATATTTTATATAAGAGAGGTTGATTGTTTTAACTATCATAGGTTTGGGGAAGATCTACAAACACCTTAGCACAATTTTGGACATTTTCCTTTTATTAAAGAGGAAAGCAATTGGTTGATATTAAAATGGTGAAAAGTATTTGACCTCTGCTACTTGAACTGGGCTTAAAGATACTAGTAAATTGGTGTGACAATGGTCATGTAATGGAACACACACCAAAAAAACAATTTTATAATAGTTAGAATTAAATAGGATAGTCTGACTCTTTTCAAAAAAAAAAAAAAGGAGAGAGATTTAGCAGTGAAGCACAGTTTCAGAGTTGACTAATATGTCCATCCA
>NW_011442088.1:0-1011 GCF_000754665.1 Bison bison bison | reverse complement strand
CTCCTTTGTTCACATCTTTAAAAGTTAACAGGCTTGCCATTGTTACCAGCTATAACCACAGTCAAGTCTTGTTAGCATGTATCCCTTTCTCTGTCCACCATGTCCCACATTTTCAAGTCATTCACTCTAGTATCCCCTATAAAAATGTTTGACCTTGTTGAGACCATCAGGCATGCCACTGTTCATCATCCATCACCTTCTTTCTATCTTCACTTCCCTTCTTAGGCAGATAAGTTTCATTCTTTCCTGTGTAAATGGAAGAAGTGTCCTTATTTCTATGGTTTGTGCTCTGAATCCCATTACCTCTTCTAGTTGAACTCCTTGTGGGGATCAGTTCCTCCCTTTACTGGATAATTCTTACCAGCATTTTACTGAAACAAACTGAAACAAAAAACCTCAACCCACTATTGACTTCTCATCTGTTACAGCTCTATACCATTTCTCTGCTCTGAGGAATATCAGTTGATTTTATTTTTTACTTTTTCATTTCCTGTTCACTCTTTAACACACTCGAGTTTCTGTTTTTTATTTCTGCAGTGAAACAGCTCTTGTCAAGTCATCTGCTCTTGTCAAGTGACTTCTTTTCTGCCAAATTCAGTAGACATTTCTCTTTTATCATCTCACAGATTTTCTCAGCAGTATTAAGCACAATTTTTCCACCTTTAATCTTCTCTCAGGTCTCCTTCCTCCTTCTTGAGATACCTTCCTCTCTTGAGCTGCTACAGTTCTGTCTCAGTGGCCACTCCTTTACTGACTCCTGCTTCTCTGAATGCTAAAGAAGCTCAAGGCTCCTACCTGAGTCCATCATTTTTCAATTTCTACACTCTTGTTTTCTCAGTTAGGGTTCAGTAAATGTTTTCTTTAGAAGGCCAGCTAGTCAATATTTTAGGCTTTATGGACTAAGAGGCAAAATTGGGGATATTACGTAGGCACCTACAGAACAAGAGAAAAAAAGCACATTTCCACACATTAAAAATTAAGCTCAAAATATAACAGTTATTTCACTATTCT
>NW_011442087.1:0-1011 GCF_000754665.1 Bison bison bison | reverse complement strand
CTAAGCTTCTATTTTTTTTTTTTTTTTTTGCCTTTAGATCTTCTTTGCCATTGAAAACAACATACTGTGCTACCTCCTTGCATGGAATAGTATGATGATTTAAATTATCAAAATACCAAATGAATAAACAAGTCTGGTTATCCAATTCATATCTTCTAAAAGTTGATCAAAATGGCTTCTAATCTTACAGAAACATCAAGACATCACCTTTATAATCTTACATTGTCTCAACTGTTTATAAGCTTTTGAGTTACAGTTGATGAAATAACTTAAAACACCGCAGGCTATGACGTGGTCCTTTCTCACAAGGTTCCTGTGCAGCTTACCCACACTCTGTTCAACAAGACAAGTTTGCTTGAATATTGCAGCCACATCAGATTTCTGTAAATGCTTGCTCTCGATTTTTGCAATTAGATTATCACAGGCAGATAAACAGTTCATAGCCCAGCATGGGTAGTGCTGGTTTAGACATCAAAACTTTCTTAAAATCCTCTTTAATCATTTCTGTTGATCTTTCCAAGGCTCAGCTCCCTCATCTTCTTTATTTCACAACCTACCTCACTGATACTTTTTCTCTCTGAGTAACTCCAGCTACCTTCTTAGTAAACTACTCCTCCTGCCTGCAGCCATTCCTGTCTTCTACTTTCCCCCAGCTCAGCAAAGTAAAAATGCCTTCCTCTAAACTTGCTGCTCTGGTTGGGTAGACGAGGAGAGAGTCAGTGTATGTGTATATGGAGGGGATGGGTTACTTGGCCTGAGGGGAATAGAACTGTAAATATGAGTACTTACAATCTGGCATTTCAGTCCCTTTAACAGCATTATTTATTATAGAACAAAAATGAAAACAAACTGATGGTTAAAACATAGGTAAATGAGAATATAACTTGATCAAACAGTATTTAACCATGAAAAGGGTGTTAGTCACTCAGTCATGTCTGACTCTTTGGGATCCCATGGACTGTAGCCCATCAGGCTCCTCCATCCATGGGATTTCCCAGGCAAGAATACTGG
>NW_011442086.1:0-1012 GCF_000754665.1 Bison bison bison | reverse complement strand
CCATTTTGTTCAACAGAGAAAGAGAGAACTTGAACATGATATATTTGCTTATTATGAATTTTTAACAAACAGCTTAAAGACTGTAGATATTTTTTGTGAATGTCAGGATCTCAGACGTGAGATGGTAGAGAGGGGTGGAATTACACTTGATATGGGAATCATAAAGCTGGAAATAAGACATACCAGTATCTTGACCAACTATGGAATCTTGGGTTCCCTGATGCAGTAGAAAGAACATGTGAGCTTGGCATATGAACATCTGACTTCCCATGCTAGCCCTATTACACAGAGTATAATAGTTTATGACACAACAAAATATACTTCAGTTGTTTTGTTTTCAATATCCCCAGTATAAATGAGAAGAAATAGTTATCATGTAAACACTGTAAAATTAAAAGTTAATGTATGTTATAGTACATATAACATATATTAATCAGGATATAAATCTATCAATGACTCTCACTAAACAAATGAAGATAGACTATCAGATAACTATTATCACATAAAAGATAAATTTAGAAAAGGCTTAAAAATTCTCCTGGATTCTTTTAAATTGTACAGAAAAGCAAAACACCGAACATCTCTTGTTAAGGGTTTTATTGTTCTCTCTTTATGCTTGTCTTAAATGAATACTATTTAGATTATCATTTAAATAGGACAGATGCAAATGGTTGTTATTGTTTTTAATGACACTTTTTATTTCTTAATTTGAGCAAGATTCTTTGGCTCATGTAAGGGTAAATGGAACAGTTTCTCAATTAAGTGCACTGAAAGGAATTCTGTGACCAAAAAAAAAAAGTGAATAGTGCATTCTTCCTGATTGGTTTCAATATTCCACATATTAAGATCTTCTTCACTTAATATTCCACATATTAAGATCTTCTTCACTTACTGATGACTATTTATTAAGCTGTTATGGACATATCGGAGAAGGCAATGGCACCCCACTCCAGTACTCTTGCCTGGAAAATCCCATGGATGGAGGAGCCTGGAAGGCTGCAGTCCATGGGGT
>NW_011442085.1:0-1012 GCF_000754665.1 Bison bison bison | reverse complement strand
GAACACTGGAGTGGGTTGCCATTTCCTTCTCCAGTGCATGAAAGTGGAAAGTGAAAGTGAAGTCTCTCATTATACCATTTCTATTAAATGTTTAATTAAAGATTAAAAAATTGTATGCCCCATAAGATAGTACATTCATTCTTTCTACATTATCAATGACACACTTGTCTCTGAGTAGGTATTCCTAATAATAGAAACATTCTATTTTACTAGAAAGCCATAATTTGAAATATGGGTAATTTTAATGGATTGTATAAGCACGCTAGATAGAAAAAAAAAACACACCAACAAATAAGTCAGAAAAATAAAATTATGGGAAGGTAGATTAGGGTCACATCAGTGACGGTTTATTCATTAGACAAAGGTAGAGTACAAAAGATTATTAGGGAAGTGTCATGTTTTAGAAAAAGTACATGATTCATATAAGAGGGATGCTTTCAAAATATTGCTTGCAAACTACATCATAAAGTATCCAAATTGACTCTCATTTGTTTTTGAGGTGTCTATCTCAAGAACTAGCATGGCAGTGTAGAGATATACTACTCTCTATTCCTGTGTTATGACATTGATAGAAGTGTTTCTTTTTGTAGGATCTTGGATTTGGCCCAGAATCTTTCTGAACACAATTCTAGCAAATGTTGAACCTAGTACTGTAACAGAGAACAAGATTAGGAATTAATGTCTAGCACCAGCTCTATCACCTACTTAGCTGTGATCATATGCAAGGTACTTTGCATCCCTAAGCCTTGATTATAAAATGAGGCTGATGATATTTGCCTTACAGGATTATATAAAATAATGTAATCAGTACATAGCCCAAGTAGCCATTTAATAAATGTTAGTCTTTCTTTTTTCCATATTGCTATTGAAACTAGTACATACTATGGGCCTGGCATTTTCATATTATCTTCAACAACTATAAATATATCCCAATTTAAAGAATTCATGGCATTCAGATATCGTGTGTGTGTGTGTGTGTGTGTGTGTGTGTGTGTGTGTGTGTATGCCTAGT
>NW_011442084.1:0-1012 GCF_000754665.1 Bison bison bison | reverse complement strand
TATATTTTTATATATATATATATATATGCTGACCACATGTCAAGCATTATACCAGGATCTAGAAACAAGATTAATTGATATTCTATTGGGGGCTACAAAGAAGTGAAATAAGAGTGCTCACATTAGAGATAAGTGCAGGTGTCCTAGAATATAAGTCAACTTTTAATGATGAGTGGCATGTAGTTTAAGCTCATCATTCACAGTTTTAATGAGATTAAAAATTGTCATTCAATAAATATTAAGATCAGTAGAGTGGCAAAGTACATTCATCTCCTTAAGACAGTGCATACACAATTACTTAATAGTCATATTGAATATGTAGAACAAAATGCGTGGAATTAACATTCCTGTTAAAACTAATGAATCTGAGAAACACTTTGACCTCATAAAATATTTGCAAAATTACAATAGAAGAAAAGATTCAGAGTCTAAACATAGACACTTCCCTGTTCTATTGATTCACTGAGACATTTAAGCTTGTTCTGCTATTCTGGGTAAGGCTGTGGAATACAAGGGCTTTAGAATTCATATGTCCTTTATTCCCTGATCTGTGCTTTTCCTGATTCTTGCTGCCAATAATTTAACTCTTCATTGCCACAGAAGTCCCTTTCATATGACCAACTTTTATGAAGGGAAAATATTCCTTAAAGCTTCACTTTTGTACAAATGCTTTTTCACTTTCCTCTAGTGTAATCTGTGTCATAATACTTTCTCAGCAGTATCTTCAAGGAAATTTGTTTTTGTTTTATTCTCTATTACAAATAATGTGTATCCTTTAGAATGTGTTGAGATTACCATCATGAATTGAAATTCAGTATTACCCCTGTGAAAACTTTCTCTATATGTGATATAGTTTTTCCAAATAATGATGCATTCCTTTATTTATATAATACTTTAGTTCTCAGTTCGTGGACTTCCTTGGTGGCTCAGACAGTAAAGCTAGGCCTACAATGAGGGAGACCTGGGTTCAATCCCTGGGTCGGGAAGATCTCCTGGAGAAGGAAATGGCAAC
>NW_011442083.1:0-1012 GCF_000754665.1 Bison bison bison | reverse complement strand
TGACTTATAGTCTCAAGGTTTTCACTGGGATCTTAGCTCTGAGCCAACTAGCCTGGCCGCCTGGAGGTCAGGTGACCAAGTCTGTGTTGCATTACTCATTGTCAAAATTTCAGCCAAATGAGGAACATATGTAAAACTTATAGGCATTCTGGCATCACTCTTAATTAGTAACCACGATCTGAGCATTTGTTATTTAAGCTCATTTAATTCCAGCCAGATTATAGCGTGTTGCAATGCCGGCTGCTTTCCTGCATCATCATGCGAGGTTCCATTAGCAGGCTTCAGGGAAGCATGAAAAGTCACATTTAATCAGTTTGCAGAGCAAACTGCCCTAAGCTGAAAGTCATGTGAGCTCCAGGGCTGCAGCTCTGGCCACAGTGGAACAGCAGGCGGCGCCCTTGGGGAGGAACTGCTGGCCAAAGCACCTTTGCGACAGTGGCAGGCCTTTTTAATTTCCCACCACATGTTACATAATAAACATCATTTAAGAACTGCACTCTTGTGAGTGTGTGTACTTATTCATCCAAGTGATCAGAGAAGAGAGAGAATATTGTTTCCGATAAAGATGATGGGGTCAGGAAATGCCATCACTGACCTGAGCGGAGAGTATGATGCCTTAATGAAGATTAATGAATTTTTAAAAATAAAAACAAGTGTCAAATGACAGGTTCAAAGGCTCTCAGTTGGCCATGTGGTTGCATGTTGGAGGGCTTAATGTACTGTGGTCAAACTGTTACAGCTCTTTCTAATAAAATCCAAAATTTTTGAATGCAGAATCTGGCGGGGGTTGTCTCTCCACACACGCAGGGTAGTCTGTGCCAGGGTGCAGAAAATCAGGGGGAGCCTAAGGGGTCAGGAAGGATAAAGATGGTCCGGAAACTCTCTTTTCTCTTCCTCAGCAAGGAAGGAGGTTATTTTAGGACCCTTACCTTCGAGAATGACGTGGCTGCAAGGTCCATGTTTTGAACGAGGTAAAAAATAAAAGGAGCCCTGGAGAAGCATGGGATGGAGC
>NW_011442082.1:0-1012 GCF_000754665.1 Bison bison bison | reverse complement strand
TTCCTCCTCTATTTCCCCTACCAGAGCAGGGCCTTCCAAACTGTAACCCGTGAGGGCACCACAAGAAAACGAGAAGGGTTTAGAGAATGTGATGGTGATTTCTCTGCTCAATTGAACATACCTCTTCCTCCTCTTTCTCACCATCCTATCCCTCAACTGTGCTGTTTCTTTCCACTAATTATTTGCACTTTGTTCTTGCTCATTTTTTGCTGATAGGCAACTCGTTCTCCTTGTGGAAAGAAAATAAAACAGAGGAAAGGTGAAACTATTACTTAATCCTGTCTAGTAGCAGAACAGAACAGAACAAAATGCTCTGTACACCCAGGAAATAATTTGGGATACTGATTAAATAAAGGAAAACATCTTGATAATTGTGTGGCATGAAAAAAAGTTTTGAGAGTTGGAGAATTCTCTATCTTGGACATTAGGAAGACTGACAGTTGTTTCCAGTTCAATTCGATGACATAATTCAAATTTTAAAACCTCTGTAATAAATTTCTTCTTCTTTTAATTACAAGATATCTTTAGTTTTTATGGAGTTGAATAGAAATCTAAGACAATGGGATACGATAATATAATTTGTATCTATTTTTAGGTGATACAAGAATAACCCTCAATATTGTATTAATCAATTTGTTTTTCTCTACCCTTACAACCCATTCAGGCCTACTTTAGGCCTACTTTAGGCCTGAATATAAAGTAGGCCCATGTGGCCTAGTTTATATTTGTTGTGTTATATTCTGTCACATCTTTCTTAAGATATCAAGGGTGGACTATAGGCCTGGAGCAAACTTTGCCCTTGGAGTGCAGACAGACATTGTAATTTAAGTTGGGATTTTGAGCGTAAACTCTCAGAATTGGAAGAGATCACAAGGATTCTTTCATGCAACTTTTGGCCTGGTGTAGGAAGTATACCCCGGAGAAGGCAATGGCACCCCACTCTGGTACTCTTGCCTGGAAAATCCCATGGATGGAGGAGCCTGGTAGGCTGCAGTCCATGGGGTAGCTAAGA
>NW_011442081.1:0-1012 GCF_000754665.1 Bison bison bison | reverse complement strand
TTTCGATATTTGGCAAAACCAATACAATATTGTAAAGTTTAAAAATAAAATAAAATTTAAAAAAAAACACTAAAAAAATAAAAAAAGATAAAAATCTGTTTAAGACCTTTGTGTTTATGTTAAGGAGCAAAAATCAACCATATATTTTCATTCTCAGATTGTTCTTGCTATATTTTAATATTAAGGTTAAGCTACATACATATAATAATTTGGTACTGTTTCCTGGGTTTTTTGTTTGTTTGTTTGTTTTTTTCAGTTTCTGAAAGAGATGATATAAGATTGAAGTTATTTCCTTATTGAATACTTTATAAAACTTGCTGGAAACTTTCTGAGATTAAGTTTTTAAGTTTATGATTGATATAGAATAAATGATTTATTATAAAGGGTAGGTAAGGGAGAAGAGAGGAAACAGAGGTCTGGAAGAGGACTGTTGAAGGATCAGATAAAAGTCACTAACCAGGGACCCCAAAGAAGAGAGCAGGTAAAAGAGTCTACATAAGGCTATCATTCTGAGTCCAGTATTGGGCCAGAACTCATTGCATATTGTAACATTGACAGTCTGGAAGAAAAACAGGCAAGAATTGTGACAACCTATGAATACAACCCGATGTCTGTCATTCACTATCTTTAACCTTGATTATAGAGTAATTCACTAAAAATCTGCATCTGATTCAGCCTTAATAATCTTCAGGAGAAGATCCTATTGGAGGTGAAAGAGCTGCAGGTCTGAGTGCTATCCCTTGGCAACCAAAAGAGCCAGTGCATGACGTTTGGAATGAAACTGCACCTAGATCCCTACACTGACTTTTAGAGGGTAAAGACAGCTGCTTCACTTCTGCCTCTCTAATGTCATGCTGGTAAAGAACCAGATTGTCAATGCAAGAGATGTAAGAGGTGTGGATTTGATCTCTGGGTGGTGAAGATACCCTGAGAAGGAAATGGCAACCCACTCCACTATTCTTGCTTGGAGAATCTAATGGACAGAGGAGCCTGGCAGGCTGCAGTCCATAGG
>NW_011442080.1:0-1012 GCF_000754665.1 Bison bison bison | reverse complement strand
GGAAAGAATTCTGAAAATTTTGGAGGAATTTGATGCTGGTGACAATTAAAATCTAAAAAAAAAAACAAACTACAATGTTCCTTCAAGGTCAGGGAACTGCATCCACCATGTCACACATGGAAATGGTCATCACTGCATTGTTGTCCAAGCTCTTTAACTCGGAGATCCCCATGGCCACACTGACTTCTGAGCCCATTCTCAGCTCTTCCTTGGAGGCCACAAGCAAAGTTATATCAACAAGGGGAAAGACTATATGACCAAAAATGCCCCCCACCCAAAGGGTTCTCTCCTAAGATAATTTTCCCAGGCTTTATAAATGGCTTCTAAATTGCAGGGTTCTTTCTTATTTTGGGTTCTAGGAACCCTAGGTATCCACTGGTTGGAACTCGAGGGTTCTTAAACTCCCCTGGGGTAGGGACATTTAACATGCATATGTGTGATTTTTTTTTCTTCTACTGAAGTATAAACATTATCAGAATCAAAATAATATTAAAGGAAGATTTTCATCTCTGTACATCAAAGAACTGTAAGTACCATTAGTTCAAATATGGTTGATGAAAATTGTATGAAACTTATCGTGAAGTCTTTCATTGGAAAAGACAGTAAGTTAATATCAGTTTTGCTTTTTCAACCTGAATCTCTTTAGTTCTCCCAGCTGATTCACTTGTCAAGTCTTTTAGGAGTTGCACGGTTACATTTCAGAGACTGCTTAAACAGTATGGACCTCATTTTATAAACAATAATATGATTATCTGAAGAAAATATGAATTTCTCCTCCAAATATGTCTCTGTAAACTTGTAATATGGAGAAGGCAATGGCACCCCACTCCAGTACTCTTGACGGAAAATCCCATGGACGGAGGAGTCTGGTAGGCTGCAGACCATGGGGTCACGAAGAGTCGGACATGACTGAGCGACTTCACTTTCACTTATCCCTTTCATGCATTGGAGAAGGAAATGGCAACCCACTCCAGTGTTCTTGCCTGGAGAATCCCAGGGACGAGGGAGCCTG
>NW_011442079.1:0-1012 GCF_000754665.1 Bison bison bison | reverse complement strand
GAAGTGGTGGTGAAGGGGTGAGTGGGTAAGTGAGTAACTCAGCAGAGTCCCCACCAAAGAGAAGGCACACTCTCTGCAAGCCCACAGCAGATGATGGGGTTCTGGACACTCTACCCTCAAATATGGCAACTTCAGACATGAAATATTTTAAGCTGAAGGAGTCTGAGAAAACAATAGAAGCAAGAAAGTCACTCTGACTGTCCCCCTGACTCTTCTCCCCTGACCCAGCCCATAAAACCCTCATGTGAGGGGTGCCCTTCCTGTGACCGGAAATATATCTGTCTCTGAAGACAAAGGAACGCCAAGAAGAATCCTAGCAAACAAGCTTTGCCAAGTTTCCCTGGTTTGTTCTACTGGCCTCATGTTCCTATCCTATCCCTCCATGACTACCCACTCTTCATCAGACCTGGCATAAAAATATCCAGTCTATTTCTCTGGGTCTCCCTTTCCTGATGAAGGCCCTCCTGTCACATAAAACTTACATTAAATAAATGTGTAGGCTTCTCACCTGCTAATCTGTCTCTGGCACTTTAATTTTCAAGCCCAAGAGGGACCTTGAGGGAGTGCAGGAAAATTCTTTCCTCCCTTACAAGTTGATGACCAGACATCCCAGGAACTCCAGCAGGCAGAGGAGGGGACTCACTCCCACACCTGTCGCCTATTTCGGCCACACTGAGCCAAGCCTGGCTGCAATCGCAGACAGCACTGAAGACGTCCCCTGAGACCACACATTTCACCCCCACCCCGCCACGAGATTGACCTAGACCCTCACTGGTTTTGGGTGTGAACTGCCCGCTTCTCTTGAGGGCCAATGTGGGCTTCATCTCCCTGCAATATCTGCTTTATGGACTGGATGTCAAGGCTTAATGTTTTATCTCTTTCAGAAATATTTTAATTGTGAAAGGTGACTGTACTAAACTCCACATACTTGCGTTAATGTACAGTGTTTGTTTTTCTCTCTCTAACTTCACTCTGCGTGTCAGTCTTTAGGTCTATCCACATCTCTACAAAT
>NW_011442078.1:0-1013 GCF_000754665.1 Bison bison bison | reverse complement strand
TTATGCTATGCTTGAAAAGAACAGCTTCATAGGCACTCAAGAATTCGTGTGTGATCTTACATAATTGACTTCAAATAGTTGTAAACCTGTAAACCGTGTCATACAGAGAAGAAGAATAGGATTTTTTTAAAAAAAGAAAATGACACGGTTTCTTGTAGGTGATAGAAATTAGATTTGTAACATTCACCTACTGAAGCATATGGGAAAAGATAACATATTGCTCTCCTGTATGTGAAGAAGGAGCAGGTGTCCCAGACAGGCGTGTGTTAAGGTGGCTGTTTGAGCTTGCCCTAGATCACTAGTTGACTTCAGTGAAGTTCTGCTAACAGGTGGCTAACTGATTGGAGTGTCATGTGACATTTATCCTGGGAGCGACTTGGATGACAGGCTGCTACAGACTGAGGAAGGGGTCTTTGCTTTGATGAAGAAATTGCCAAAACTCATGTCTCATTAGTGTTTCCTAAGGTTCTTTGGAAGTGAACAACAGTTTAATTAAGGGCTGACGTAAACACGTTTCTGCACACTTTCCCTGCAGCATTTTATCACATTAGAATTGATCAAAATTGTTGCCTTGGGCTGACTTGAACAGATATACATCTGGGGCGCCATTTGTGCAAGCTGCCGACGAGTCAAGTACATACGCTGTGTTTCACAGCAACGCTCCTCCTTTGTAGATGAAATTACCTTGTGAGATGAGTTGATCTAGCCACTTTATTTGCTTATACCTTTATCTCTTTGAAGTGATACTGTGAAATGAATGACACATCAGGGTTTAGGATGTATGTATGTCAGAGTGCCAGCAATATTATAGTATGGCTAGTAAAATTTATGTGATAACATGCTTTTGCAAAATATTTATTTAAAGGTATGCTTAAGTCTAAATGAACCAACTTACAGAAGTATTCGCCGTGAACCTTTTCTTACATGGTAACCTTTTATTCATTTAACTACACAATTGGTTTCTAAAGCCATAGCTAATTGTCCAATTATAAATGTAAACGTGGGTGTGGACA
>NW_011442077.1:0-1013 GCF_000754665.1 Bison bison bison | reverse complement strand
TGCGACCCCATGGACTGCAGCCTACCATGCTTCTCCGTCCATGGGATTCTCCAGGTAAGAACACTGGAGTGGGTTGCCATTTCCTTCTCCAAAGATTTAAGTGGCATGATCCATATATGTTGTGCTGTTATTTTATCCATCTACATAAGTAACATGCATATGACATTTTGTCAGATAGTTAATATGGTCCTTACTGGCATTAGTTAAATTTCTGTGCTTGTGTTTATTTTTGCCTGTCATAATTTATTAACTTTAATTATCCAAATCCCTCTTCCATATACAGAACTAATTCAATTTAAACTCTGTTTATGGTTTTATTGGTCTTCTAAAGAGATCTAATTGGGGAGAATAATCAATTGAGTAAGCATCTTTTAAAAAGATGTCTTGAATACTATATCAGAGGAAAAAATTTTTCCTCTACCCATCTTAAGTCTGAGCCTGGGCTCTTTGTTGCTATTGTTGTTCAGTCACTAAGTCATAACTGACTTGTTGTGACCCCATTGATTGCAGCATGCCAGGCTCCTCTGTCCTACACTATTTCTCAGAGTTTGCTGAAATTCAAGTCTTTTGAGTCAATGATGCTTACAATCTCATCCTCTGCCTCCCCCTTCTCCATTTACCTTCAGTCTTTCCCAGCATCAGGGTTTTTTTGTGTTTTGGTTTTTTTCCCCCCATAAGCCGGTTCTTTGCATCAGCTAGCCAAAGTATTGGAGTTTCAGCTTCAGCATCAGTCCTTCCAGTGCATATTCAGGGTTCATTTCCTTTAGGGTTGACTGGTTTGATATTGCAGTCCAAGGGGTTCTCAACAGTCTTCTCCAGCAGCACAGTTCAAAAGCATCAATTTTTTGGTGCTCAGCCTTCTTTATGGACAAATCCTCACATCCCTACATGACTACTGGTAAAAACATAGGTTTAACTGCACAGACCTTTGTTGGCAAAGTGATATCTCTGCTTTTTAATATTCTGTCTTGGTTTTTCATAGATTTCCTGCCAAAGAGCAACTCTTTTAATTT
>NW_011442076.1:0-1013 GCF_000754665.1 Bison bison bison | reverse complement strand
CTAAAGATCCCAAGGGCAGCAACTAAGACCCAGGGCAGTCAAATAAATTTTTTTTTTTTTTTTAAAGAAACCACAGAGACCAGGAGACAGTGAAACAACATCCTTAAATTGCTGTGAGAAGTGAATTGTCAACCCAGGATTTCATACACGGTGAAAATATCCTTCAAGAATAAAGACAAATTAAAAACAATTCAGATAACTAAGAAAATGCATCATCAGGAGAACTGCACAGTAAGAAAAGACCAAAGAAAGTTCTTCTGGCTGAAAAGAAATGATACTGTTGGAAATGGTGAATTTCAGGATAAGTAAGAAAGACTTTTTTTTTCTCTTTATTTAAAGCACATATGATTATTTAAATAAAAATTTATAATGCTGTCTTGTGAGATTTATAATTATGTAAATATAGTACATATGAAATTTATAGTGTAAAGAATGATTGAGTGTAAAGGCTCTATATGATTGTCAGGTTCTACAGTTTATGTAAAGTGGTACAACCTTAACTCTCACAGACTGCAAAAGGAAAGGAAATACATTGTAATCTATAGGCAAATGGTTAAAAAATGCAAAAAAGTAAAGCTAAAAAGTCAATAGATAACATTAAGAAGTAATTTTAAAATCTATTAAATAATTTTAAAAGAAAATAGAAGTGGAAATTAAAGGCTGCAAACAGAAAATAAATAGTAAAATGGAAGACCTGTCTCCAAAAATATCAATAATTACATTGAATGCTGATGCACTAAAAAGTCCAATGAGAAGCAGAGATTGTCAGAATGGATAGAAACATTTGCTATAAGAGGCACACTTTAAATAGAAAAAAACAAGTTCATTGAGAGAATTAATGGAAAAAGAAATACCATGAGAATAGTAAGCATAAGAATGCTGGAGTGGCGATATCAGTATCAGATGAAGTTAACTTCAGGGTCAAGATTTGACTCGTTGGAAAAGACTCTGATGCTGGGAGGGATTAGGGGCAGGAGGAGAAGGGGGCGACAGAGGATGAGCTGGCTGGATGG
>NW_011442075.1:0-1013 GCF_000754665.1 Bison bison bison | reverse complement strand
TGGGGGAGCCTGGTGGGCTGCCGTCTATGGGGTCGCACAGAGTCGGACATGACTGAAGTGACTTAGCAGCAGCAGTAGCAAGCCATATACACATCAAAATTATACAGTTAGAAACGAAAATAGCAATAAAATGGCTTGTCAGGTTTTTGTTGTTTGTTTTGTTTTTATGTTATTGAAGTATTTAATATATTGAATTTAATTTTGTCAGTCTTTGTAAATTCTGAAGAATGTGAGGATTCAGGAACAAGAGGGGTTAATGACATATATTTCATTAATTCACTTGAATCTAAGTTGCATTCCTACTCAGTGCTAGACCCTGTTGTAAATTCTGTGGATGGATGAGTGAACAAGACATACAAGATACTTACACTTATAATACTGGCATCCTAGCATTATGTTGGCAAAAATAATAATAATTTTAAAAAGATAATGCAGAGAGTGGTGTAATAAAACTAGAACAGGATGTTATACCATATAGTAACTGGAGGTAAAAGAGGATGAATTATTTTACATTGGTTGGAAAAAGAGTCTTTTGTATCTAGATTTCAAAGCATTTCTCATAGGGAAACCAGGGAGTGCAGATACATGCACAAACATGTTTGCCATGTTTAAGGGGAGAAAAGTTAGTTTTCTATGACTGAAGTTAGAGGATAAAGGAGAAAATGGTAAGAAATTGGATCAACAAAGTTGAGAGAGGCTAGATGATATAGAGCCCTGTAGGTCAGTATAAGGAATTTGAATTTCATTACGTATGTAATTAGAAGCCATAGCTTTTAAGCAAGAGAGTAATATAATATAATTGATGACGTTGATTTTGTTGTTTAAATTTTTTTCTTGAAAAAAGAATAAATTTTATTAGAGAAAGACAAAAAGCAGAGGAACCAGTTAGGAGGTCATTGCAGTAGTCCCTAAAAGAAATAATAGTGTCCTGCATTAGGGGCATCACAGAGTAAACAAAAAGAAGAGAGGGATTTTGAGTATCTTTTGAAAGTAGAGCTGTAGGAACTTGTTTA
>NW_011442074.1:0-1013 GCF_000754665.1 Bison bison bison | reverse complement strand
GGGAGCCTGGTGGGCTGCCGTCTATGGGGTCGCACAGAGTCGGACACGACTGAAGCGACTTAGCAGCCAGTTCTACTGAGGTACTAAGGTTTGCCTTCTCAGCCTCTCCCAGCACTTTTTCCCACCCTCAGAGGGCAGAGGGCTCTCTGAGCCTCATCAGAACTTTGGGGGAGTTGTGCTGCCCTCATTAGGCAATCACCCAGATTTGAGTGGTTGTTTCGGGTGGAAGCTGCAGCCCTGCAGGTTCAAGTGTCCAACGCGTCATTACAAATATAAAATAGAAATTATTTCTGTAGGGTTCAATTAATGGTGAATTAATTAAGGGCTCAGTTAATGTCCTCCAGGGGTTTGGAGGACAGCCCTGTCTTTGAAGAACTGTTAACCCTATCAGGACAGTCCTGCCCAGTCCTGTCCCACTGACTCAGACAGACCTTGGGGGCGGAATGGTTCACGGTCAGCATTACTCACACGGGGCATCGCAGGGGTTCCTGCCGCATCACAGGCCCAAGGTTACAGATCAGAACCCTGATGTTGGCTCATTCTATGCCTTGCCCGATTTCCACTCTGCTCTCTCCCTGCACTTTCTCCAGTCTCTTATTTACCGAGAAGACTATCACTTCCGTTAGGTTGAAGGCAATTATCATGTCTTACTCACCTTTGTGAGCCCAGAGTCTCCCATGATAAAGCTTCCCTTGTCAGTTCCCCAGCATTGCTCTTCCCTCCACGCCGTGTTTGGAAAACCCTCATGCAAAGCAGAGACTACCTCCATAAATCTGGGAGCGCTGCATGCCCTCTGCTCCAGCCTCTTTGGTAGCTATGGTGAGCACAGACATCCTACCCAGTTAACCAGACCCTCGTGGCCCAAGGTTAGCGCTGCAAGCTATGACGTGAAGAATCTGGAACCACGTGGAGCCTGTTTGTGAAAGAGGTGGCAGGGGACCCACCATGTCTAGTTTTCAGGAGCAGCATCAGAACTGACCCTGTGATGCTCATGTCTAGTTTTCAGGAGCAGC
>NW_011442073.1:0-1013 GCF_000754665.1 Bison bison bison | reverse complement strand
CCAGAAGCAAATAGTCTCTTTTCTCACAGAAAGTATCGTCTTGTACACCCTCTGGGTGAATGCCTCACCAGCCACACATTTTAAAAATTACTTTGGATTATATGACCATGAAGGTGCCTTCTGTATCTGAGATTGCAAATGATTGTTGCTAAAAATGCAGTATGTTTATTTATAACTTTTTATTTTTCTTGGATTTTAATATTCTTAAGAACTAGAACAGTGTTTTGAAACCCTTGAAAGTCTCAGCACCTCAATCAGGTAATGCTCTGTGTGGTAGCATCATGCATATTTATTGACCAACTGACTGACTAAAAGGGTGAGTGAAATCCCGGAGAATCCTTACAGAGTCTGACAGTAATGTTAGCCCCTGACTCAAGATCATGGGGAAACACATGGAAAGATGCATGAACCGGTGGCCCTTGGCCTGACTTTGAGTTCAGTCCCTCTGTGTCCAGGGCTTCTCAGTACACCTTCCAAATGGCGGGGTTTTTTAGGTTTGCAGCTTTGAGGTTTCATGTCTTGCTTCCCTGCTTGTCCAGTGTCCTGGTCCCCAGCCCCACCCTCTTCACTAGACCCCTTGCCCCCGTAGCAAGTCTCCTTTGTCCCCACAAAGAGATCTTTGCATTCCCTTTCTTCTGTGAAGGGTAGTTCCCATAAATGACTGATTTCTTTTTAAATTTTAACCTGTGTTATTTCTTCATAACATACATAAACGAACACCATAAAAAATTTAATTAGCTTGGCAGCAAGAAGCAGTAGAGAGGAAGATTTAGGGATATGTTCATAATTCTGGTGTCCTGATTTCTAAACTTTTCACTATTAACTGCAGCTGAGCTTAGAATCCTAGACATTGGACCTGAGTGGAGATTTCATTGTGATCAACGATTAAAGAGGGTTGTTTTTAGCAGTTTTGTGAATGACCATGGGACCAACAAAAAGTACCTACTTGTGTGTGTGTGTGTGTGTGTGTGTTCCTTCTCCCTTCCCCCTCCTCCTTCTTCATTGTTTCTTTG
>NW_011442072.1:0-1013 GCF_000754665.1 Bison bison bison | reverse complement strand
GCAATCATTGATCTCTTAGCTCTTTCTCTTTCATCTCAAATCCATACTTTCAGTAGAATTAAGTGATAAAAACAGCACCTGTATCCCAAGTAGTTCTTTGTTGTTATTCAAGAGTTTATGCTCTCTAAAGTTTCTGTCCTGACAGCCTCTGATTTTCTCTGTTTTCAGACTCAAATGCTGCCTCTCTGTTTTTTCTCTGCTGCAGCAGCCAGGTTTCCTGTGGGCAGGTCTGGGCTTTGAGCATCTCTTTACAATCAGTTTTGACACAGGCCAACAATTTCTTTGTCCCCATACTTTCATATACCTCAGACATCTTTCCACAGTCATATCAGAACGATTCATGCTTTAAAATGTAGTTTCTTATAGAGCTGAAATCCCAGAATCAGGAGATCTGCAGGAGAGCTGAGAGAGAATGAGCAGGTGAACACAAAAAAGAAATGATAGAGGAAAATGAGCCCAGTTTCTAGTCAAGAATTATGATGCCCGTGGATTATCTGAAAACTTTAAAAACATACAAGTGAAAATGGACGAATCAATAAGGTCAGCTCAGGCTGTACTTTTTTGCCTTTTATCACATACCATAAACTTTACAGAATAATCTGCCTCTGAATCAAAATATTGTTGAAATATCTGCACCATTTAAGTTATAGATACAATATTAAAAAATAATAACTACAGTACTGGGAAGACAGAACATCAAGCTCTTTTCCAAATTGACTAGTCAGTTTATTTATCTAATTGTGAATGCAGCTAATGTGTCAAGCTACAAAACTATAGCATAAAGTGTCTGAAGAAGCAAGTAGTTCAAAATAATCACCATCAAAAGAATAGAATCCAGGAGCACCATGGGGTTTACAATCAGATTCAAATGTCAGGTCTACCAATTATTAGTCTGTAGCGCTCAATCTATCTGAACTGCCCTATACTTATATATAACAATGGAAGCAAAGACTCCTTTCTGGGTTGTTCTAAAGATTTAATGACACAATCTATAGGAAAAAGCTCCAGCATAG
>NW_011442071.1:0-1013 GCF_000754665.1 Bison bison bison | reverse complement strand
GCCAGGCTCCTCTGTCCATTAGATTCTCCAAGCAAGAATAGTGGAGTGGGTTGCCATTTCCTTCTCAGGGTATCTTCACCACCCAGAGATCAAATCCACACCTCTTACATCTCTTGCATTGACAATCTGGTTCTTTACCAGCATGACATTAGAGAGGCAGAAGTGAAGCAGCTGTCTTTACCCTCTAAAAGTCAGTGTAGGGATCTAGGTGCAGTTTCATTCCAAACGTCATGCACTGGCTCTTTTGGTTGCCAAGGGATAGCACTCAGACCTGCAGCTCTTTCACCTCCAATAGGATCTTCTCCTGAAGATTATTAAGGCTGAATCAGATGCAGATTTTTAGTGAATTACTCTATAATCAAGGTTAAAGATAGTGAATGACAGACATCGGGTTGTATTCATAGGTTGTCACAATTCTTGCCTGTTTTTCTTCCAGACTGTCAATGTTACAATATGCAATGAGTTCTGGCCCAATACTGGACTCAGAATGATAGCCTTATGTAGACTCTTTTACCTGCTCTCTTCTTTGGGGTCCCTGGTTAGTGACTTTTATCTGATCCTTCAACAGTCCTCTTCCAGACCTCTGTTTCCTCTCTTCTCCCTTACCTACCCTTTATAATAAATCATTTATTCTATATCAATCATAAACTTAAAAACTTAATCTCAGAAAGTTTCCAGCAAGTTTTATAAAGTATTCAATAAGGAAATAACTTCAATCTTATATCATCTCTTTCAGAAACTGAAAAAAACAAACAAACAAACAAAAAACCCAGGAAACAGTACCAAATTATTATATGTATGTAGCTTAACCTTAATATTAAAATATAGCAAGAACAATCTGAGAATGAAAATATATGGTTGATTTTTGCTCCTTAACATAAACACAAAGGTCTTAAACAGATTTTTATCTTTTTTTATTTTTTTAGTGTTTTTTTTTAAATTTTATTTTATTTTTAAACTTTACAATATTGTATTGGTTTTGCCAAATATCGAAATGAATCCATCACAGGTAT
>NW_011442070.1:0-1013 GCF_000754665.1 Bison bison bison | reverse complement strand
TTTCTTCTAAGGCTAATTTTGTTTTTTTTTTTTTTTTAATTTAAGTGAGCATTTTCCTGTGAATAGATGTTCCACGGAAGCCTGAGTTTATTTTCCAGATTGGATAGGTAACGATTTTGACTGATCTCAATTATGTCAGATATCAAGAGCTAAGCATTTCTATTCTATATCTAGCCTGGAAATATTTCCAGTAAGCAATTGTTTTAGGATTCCAAGAATCCTAAATTTCTAGAGCTGTATTAGTTTTCTATTGCTTCATAACACATTACCACAAACTTAGTGTCTAAAAAAACAACAACGTATTTTTTTCTTATATCCTGTAGGTCAGGTCTGGTATTATGTGGCTGGATTCTCTGCTCAGACTTTAGACGGGTTGTCAGCTGGCTTCTCATCTGGAGACATGGTCCTCTCCAAGCTCATTTTTGTTGTGGGCAGCTTTCACTTCCTTGTGATTATAGGACTAGCATCCCCATTTTTGTGCTGCCTGCCAGGGCTGCTTCCTGCTCCTAGAGGAGAATGACCCTCTCCATGTCAACAACAGAGAAGCCTCCCTCTCACACTGCAGAGCTCTCCATTTCCCTTTACTGCTACCACTCTCTGCTCTGAAAGAGCTCATGTGGTTGGGTTAGGCCCACCCAGATAATCTCCCATTTGGTTAACCAAAGGCAAAGTAATCAGTAATCTTCATTAAATATGCAAAAATCCCTTCTGATATGTAAAGTAATATAATCACAAGAATGATATCTCACAATATTTGTAGATTCTGCACAGACTCAAAGGGAGGAGATTGTACAAGGACAAGGATCACTGAAGGTCCTCTTAGATTTTGCCTGCTCCCAGCACCCAGCGAAATACCAGAGGGTATGTAGGTTTCTTTGGCTCTCTAAAGAAAGACAGCTCATAATCTGTTCTCACACCAACTTTCTTTCCAGCTTCCCTATTTCAATAACTATCATCCAGGTTTAGCACGAGTTCTATTAATTTTCCTTTCAAATATATATGCATATATATTT
>NW_011442069.1:0-1014 GCF_000754665.1 Bison bison bison | reverse complement strand
TGGAGGGAAGAAGCTATTTTGGGGCCATCTGTTTGAGAGGTGCCTCCGGCTGGGGTTCCACAGCTGAGGGAAGCTGCCCAGGCAGTGGGGGGCTGTCAGGAGGGGACAGCAATCTGAGAATGAGAACCACCTTTATCTTTAGGCTTGGGGCCAGGCCATGCCAGCTCTCCCTTGACTCGGGCAGACCTGTGAGATCCCAGGCCTGGCTGAATCTTGGACATGTCACGGGGGCAGCTGGTGCCAGAGGGAGTGGTGAAGACAGTCTAAATGCTGTCTCCCCTCTCCTCCCCACCCCCTCCCTCTTTTAAAACACATACACACACCCTTAAAATTGGGTTGCCAGTGACAACCTGGCATATCATCTTCTTTTTATATTATTCTTAGCCCCTCTGTTGCCATAGCAACTGAACAATGCTTTTAAATATAGCAGTTAATTTTTTCAGCTCCAGAAACAAAGTTCTGGTGCTGTCCAGAAGGCCGAGGACTGGTTTCTCTCCTTGGGACAGAGTCCTTCAGACTCATCTCACCGGATGTCAGCCCCAGAGTATAAGCTGGGGCTGGCTGTCCTCCAGCTGGCAGGAACCCTCGCTGTGTTCCCTCACCTGGTGACCCTTCAGAGTCAAGATGTAGCAGACAGAACCCAGGTCCTTTCTATAGCCCCTCAACCCCTGAGACCCTCACTTTTCCTCTTTATGCCTCAGTTTCTTGAGCTGGGTAATGGGGGGGATGCTATATGCTTCCCAGATTTCAGTGGGGCTTAGAAGGATCTAAAGGAGGTGCAGATGGCCCTGGGAGACACTCAGTAAATCATCTGTGCTTCTTTTCCTTTCTCCTTCCCTTCCCCCATCCCTTTTCTTCCTTTCTCTGTTTCTGTCCTTACCTCCCTCTCTTTTGCATTTTTCTCAACCCCTACTCTCCACTGCTTTGAATTATTGATGTTAAATTCCCAGCCAGTAACATCAGAGGGTTAAAATCCATAACCAGCCTTCCTCTGGCCTCCCCTCGGATCGACCC
>NW_011442068.1:0-1014 GCF_000754665.1 Bison bison bison | reverse complement strand
TTTTTTTTTTTTCCTTTTTATCTTGATCAAAGGACCTCAGTGGCTGCTTCAGAGACTCAAATCAGTGGAGTCTCCAGGGTTTACATTAGTTTCTCTCTAGGGTAAACAGGACAGCCTGCAGCAGAGCAAGGAAAGTATGTAATGTAGCCAAATAGATTATTTTTAAAAACACGTTTTGGTTATTAATTTGAAGTTGAGCAATCTGTTTTTCTATATGAGGATACAATGATTACAAGTGTTCATTAGAGCTTCAAAGCTTGGTCAAAGGCAACATGAGATTCACCCAGTATTCCTTTTTGCTACTGATTGGTTCGTGATGGCTCACTGTCAAGTGATGGCTTCCAATGAGGGCAAAAAGCATGGGCTCGCCTTAGAACTACAAAACTAACAGGAATATTATTTTTCATGATTCCTTATAATTTAAATGCTTTGGAGTATTTAATTGAATTAAGAATAAGGGAATTGTTCAAGTCACTTTAAAAATCATAGAAACTGTGCAATTGCTTGAAAAATTAGGGAGAGAAAAATTATTGGATAAGACTTAATTGTGTTACTTAGAAAAGCAACTTTTAGCAGCTCAGAGACATCTAACAAAAGCTTTAAAAGACTCATTTGTATTTACTTAAGAATTCTACTTGTATTCTATTTCTATTTGTATTCTAATTCTATTCTATTTGTATTTACTTAGGAGTCCTGACAATCTTTCAAAATGAACTAATGGTAAATATGAAGGAATAAAAGCTTTAACTGCTGTATGAAATGAACCATAATGCAACAATTAAAAGAGTACCATTAAAAGTGATGTTTGTAATATGGGATAATGTTAATAGAAAAAGTTTAGACACAAAATTAGGTTTATATTATTTGATTAAAACTATAAAAAACAAAGTAATGTATAAAATATAACAAAATGCTAATAGGATTATATCTAGGTGTAGGTAGATATCGCCTTAACTTTTCTCATAACATTTAAGGGCAAATGCAATTTTTTTTTTTTTTTTTTGCAATTTTAAA
>NW_011442067.1:0-1014 GCF_000754665.1 Bison bison bison | reverse complement strand
TTTTTTTTTTTTCCTTTTTATCTTGATCAAAGGACCTCAGTGGCTGCTTCAGAGACTCAAATCAGTGGAGTCTCCAGGGTTTACATTAGTTTCTCTCTAGGGTAAACAGGACAGCCTGCAGCAGAGCAAGGAAAGTATGTAATGTAGCCAAATAGATTATTTTTAAAAACACGTTTTGGTTATTAATTTGAAGTTGAGCAATCTGTTTTTCTATATGAGGATACAATGATTACAAGTGTTCATTAGAGCTTCAAAGCTTGGTCAAAGGCAACATGAGATTCACCCAGTATTCCTTTTTGCTACTGATTGGTTCGTGATGGCTCACTGTCAAGTGATGGCTTCCAATGAGGGCAAAAAGCATGGGCTCGCCTTAGAACTACAAAACTAACAGGAATATTATTTTTCATGATTCCTTATAATTTAAATGCTTTGGAGTATTTAATTGAATTAAGAATAAGGGAATTGTTCAAGTCACTTTAAAAATCATAGAAACTGTGCAATTGCTTGAAAAATTAGGGAGAGAAAAATTATTGGATAAGACTTAATTGTGTTACTTAGAAAAGCAACTTTTAGCAGCTCAGAGACATCTAACAAAAGCTTTAAAAGACTCATTTGTATTTACTTAAGAATTCTACTTGTATTCTATTTCTATTTGTATTCTAATTCTATTCTATTTGTATTTACTTAGGAGTCCTGACAATCTTTCAAAATGAACTAATGGTAAATATGAAGGAATAAAAGCTTTAACTGCTGTATGAAATGAACCATAATGCAACAATTAAAAGAGTACCATTAAAAGTGATGTTTGTAATATGGGATAATGTTAATAGAAAAAGTTTAGACACAAAATTAGGTTTATATTATTTGATTAAAACTATAAAAAACAAAGTAATGTATAAAATATAACAAAATGCTAATAGGATTATATCTAGGTGTAGGTAGATATCGCCTTAACTTTTCTCATAACATTTAAGGGCAAATGCAATTTTTTTTTTTTTTTTGCAATTTTAAAAT
>NW_011442066.1:0-1014 GCF_000754665.1 Bison bison bison | reverse complement strand
GAGTTTCAGCCTCAGCATCAGTCCTTCCAATGAACACTCAGGACTGATTTCCTTTAGGATGGACTGGTTTGATCTCCCTGCAGTCCAGGGGGACTCTCAAGAGTCTTTTCCAATACCACAGCTTTGGCCATTGTGACTACCTAAATCATGTTACCCAGATTGCAGCAGGTGTGAACCAAGCTGTGGTCCCGTCTCGTCCTGTAACAGCTCTGGATCTCATTGTCCTCAGCAGGTACTCTTGTTAGAGAATGGTACTGACCTTGCTGACCCTGATCTGGTGGGATCATAATCAGCTTTAGCGCCTTCCTGGAATGAGTATATCAGCGTGAGGCCAAAACCAAGGACCTTTGATCTGCTTCCAGCACCACCCACGTACTGAAGGGCCGACCTGGGAAACCAAGCAGTTCTGACATTAGGTGAAGGTATCTGAGTTTGCCTCTCTGGAGGACAAGTTATAATTTCAACTTTATTTAATTGGAATGGTAAAGAGAATAATATAATCATGTTTTATTTCCACAAAACAGTGCTTTTCAATACCTCATTATGTATGTACACTTTACTAAGATTCCTGCCTTGCTTTACTTACTGTTTGCATTTCCTCCCCCCTTGGAAATTTACACAATTTATTTTTATAACATTTTAATGTAAAACTAATATATTGTAAGCAAGACTTCATAGTTTATTTAATTTCCTTGGATTTATTGCTTGCAGTTCTATGTATAAGTCTTGGCACTATCATAAATTAGAAATTGCTTCTTTACCGTGTCCATTATATTTATAGATAGGGTCATAATTACTAAAGTATTCATTTTCAAAGTCTCTTGGTTTGACTCCAATCTCATTTATTATGGTTGCCTTATTTCTGTAATGCTGTTTATTAGCTGGTGCCAGTCAATATGATAATACATACGCTGTGCAGCAGCCAAGTGGTAGAACAGATATGCAATTCTGTGAGTCACATCTTTACTGTCTTGTCAGTTGTCTGTGAATGAAACTAATTGAGGATTTTTTTTT
>NW_011442065.1:0-1014 GCF_000754665.1 Bison bison bison | reverse complement strand
TAATTTGAAATTTTACCAACTCAGTTACCTGTGGGTTACCATGGTAATAAAGCATATGCTGAAATGACATTTGACATTAATTTTATCATTTTAATTTACAATCACTGAAACACAATAGCACATCTCTAACAAAGCATTTCATTTTAAGGTAACCAAGGAAGATATACTCACATTTTCAATGTAGTTATGAATTACAGTACATTAAACAGAAAAGGTTAGGACCAATTCATCCATCCTTCAAATTAAACCTTAAACTTATGTGGGTGGTGGGGTTCAATGGATTCTCTTGAAACAGGTATCTATCTGGCCTTCTCACCTATGAATCAGTGGTATTTGGCACTGAGACAAGTTACATCCAAATCCATACTGCAAAATGTGTTATAGTGAGATGATACTACCCTAGCTTCCTTCTGGAGCTTAGCATATGATACAAGATTAAGGTATCCTTACACTTTGTTGGCAGTCTATGGCTGTATAGACTTTGGTTGAACATTAATGGTTTAATTAATATTCTGGTAATAATTACTCAGGCATAATGGAAATATTAAGAACTTTGGACAATGGTTTTAGTCCAATGGCAGATTTTGACAAAAGGGTAAAATAATGAACTAACATAAAAACATTTTAAAGAATCAGTACAATTAATAGTATAGATGACCAAAGGTTGGCATGAAAGAGGAACTAGAACTTTATACTCATTTGGAAATGGTTCCCCTGGAGAAGGCAATGGAAATGGTTCCACATGAATTCACCATCTCCCTTGTCATGAACTTTGTCTCTGCCTTATGAAGAGAGTCCAAATCCTGGCCCCTATTCTTGGTTCCACTCTTGACCACATCTGACTCTAAGGATGTTGATATTGCTTCTCTTTGTTTCAATTCCTACTCACATTTGATGAAAACTTAACTTTTTGTTTTTTAAGTTATTTCTGTTGGAGGGATTATTATTGTGAGAGTGGAGAAGGCAATGGCACCCCACTCCAGGACTCTTGCCTGGAAAATCCCATGGATGGAG
>NW_011442064.1:0-1014 GCF_000754665.1 Bison bison bison | reverse complement strand
GTGAAAGCACAGAGTCTTACCCACTGGACCACCAGGGAAATCCCGCCTATACCCACTCTTTCAGGCCCCTCGACTTCCCTCTCAGAAGTATTCATGTAGCAGAAGGGACAGAGATTGGGGAGCAGAATACGAGATTGATCCATAAGGGTGCCAGACTGGCACTTTCCTTCTTATTTCTCAGCTGAGGCCAGGAGCTATGCCTGCCCACCCAGGACTCTCTGGCTGTATGGCCTGAAGTAGCTTTCATCGTGTGGGTTTGGCCAAACTGTTGGCAGCGTCCAGGGATCAGAGCTGTCTCCGTAGAGACAGAGCCAGCTAGAACAGAGGTGAAAACTCCATATCCCATGAATAGGAAAGCATGTGACTTAGGTGAGCTTATTTGAAAAAAGAAAAAAGCATGGATGTCTTTTGGATTTGATTTTTTAAAACTCCTGTTGTCTGAGAGCTTTGTGGTCAGCTCCAGCTCTGCCATGCATGTTAATGTTCAGACTGCTAGAGAGCTGGCTGGGGACTGGAGTTCAGCCTCTCTTTTATTCCGCCTGAACCAAAGTAACAGGTTTTCCCTCATACTAGACTCACAGAATTGCCTGCTGCTGCTGTGGACAATGGTGACAACAGGGCCAGACCTAGAGGAAGCAGTAACTTTGCAGTCTGAGCAGAAAGAAGATCAACAGATGTGACTTCACTTACCTGAGTGCCCGGCCCAAATGGAGGCTGGGGAGGCTGGCCGAGGGGAGTCAGAGTGCTTGCACTGAAAGTGGGGGGCCAGCACGCCTTGCCCGGGTGGAAAGGCAGTAGGCCTAGGTGGCTCATGTCAGGCGAGAGCCACCAAGGGCGTTCCTGGAAACCAGCCCCCTGCAGAGGACATGGGCGGTTGCCATCCCACCCGCCAGGTATGGGCTGCAGATCAAAGCGTTCACCCAGTCAGAGTGTGATGACATGACACTGGTGAGAACCATTGCACGCTCCCTCCTCCCTCCCCCGATGGCCCCACAAGGCCATGGCTGTGACTGC
>NW_011442063.1:0-1015 GCF_000754665.1 Bison bison bison | reverse complement strand
TCAGCCAGTAGCTATGATGACTGCTAAAGAAACATTTTCTGGAACATGCCATATGTCACAAATAATTATGCAATTTTCCCCCAAATAGAGAAAGATCTCTGCAATTTTCAACAAGAGGAAAAGTTTATCTATATTTCACTTATAATAAGGCCCAGATTTGGACAAAGGACAGTATGTATCTTATTTGAAATTGGTTTTATTTTCATTAATTAAACACTTTTCTCACAACTCTGTGCATCTTTGTCTCATCAAAATCAGAAGCCAATATATTTAGGATGCACCTTTAGTTTTTAGCTTATTAATGTTAAACTGTATTCTATATGTAGACTGATTATTTTGTGGAAATATCTCTCCCAGTTTTCATAAGATGGAGTTCTTTACATGAAGTATTTTTATGTTCATGTAGAGACTTCAGAATTCCCTCAGGAATAACTTAGTTGGCAGACAGGAAACAAAGCAGCGGAGTTAAGTTTCATATTCTCTATGTTTGTTCTCTTAGGACAAAACACAGGGGAAAAGATCCTGATTTTGGTCTTGGCCATCAGTTTTTGGATATGACACCAAAATTACAGGCAATAAAAGCAAAAACAACAAATGGGATTGCATCAAACTAAAAAGCTTCTGCAGAACAAAAGTAACCATCAACAAAATGAAAAGGGAATCTAAAAAATGGGAGAAAATATTATTTGCAAACCATATATGACAAGGGTTTAATATCTAAAGTATATATCCAAAGGAATAAAAATTAGTCTCTTGAAGAGATATCTGTACTCTTGCATTATTGCAGCATTATTCATAAAGGCATAAAATAACCTAAACATCCATTGATGTTTGAATGGATAAAGAAATGTAATATATGTATTCCTGTGTAACGCATATATATATATATATACACAAATACATATATATACAAGTGTAATATATGTATTCCTGTGTAATACATATATAAATACACACACACACACAGGAATATTATTCAGTCATAAAAAGATGGAAATCCTGCCATTTGCAATAG
>NW_011442062.1:0-1015 GCF_000754665.1 Bison bison bison | reverse complement strand
GTCATGGCAACCCACTCTAGTATTCTTGCCTAGAGAATGCCATGGACAGAGGAGCCCGGCGGGCTACAGTCCACGGGGTCGCAAAGAGCTGGACATGACAGAGTGACTAACACTTCCGTTGTGAAGGTGCTACTGGCGGTCAGCAGGGAGAGGCTGGGGCGCTGCTAGGTATTCTACCACGTGTAGGACAGACCCTCTCCCAGCAGAGAATCTGGGGTCCCAGGTGTCACTGGTGTTGCAGGCAGGAAGCCCTGAGCCAGAGGAGCAGACTTGGATCTGCGGTGCGTGGGACTGTGAACAGTGTCCTCTTGGTCTGAAAAACAGAAGTGGTTAAGATCTGAATTGCTTATCACACAACTTTGTGAGGCTCAGTCTCCAGAATGGGAGGCTCCAGGCTTTGTGAGGCTCCAGGCTCAGAACGGGAAAACTTCCTGTTCACTTTGGAAAGGGCCTTTCCCTGAACTTTTTCTTAGTTCGAAACCTGCGGGTGTGGGACTTCCCTGGTGGTTCAATGGCCAAGACTCTGCCATCCCAATACAGGGGGCTGGGGTTTGATCCCTGGTCAGGGAACTAGATCCCTGGTCAGGGAACTGAACTGGAGATCCTTCAGGGGGAGAAAGAAAAACAATCCTGCTTGCCGCAACCAAGACCTGGCACAGCCAAATAAGTAAATAAATATAAAAAAGAACAAGACCTTTGGGTAACTGAAGCACCCAGCACAGTGACTGACATATAGGAGGTGTTCATAAGTTAAAAAGAGAAAAAAAAGTCACAGCAAAAACAAAAAACAGCCCCCACCCCCTTCTGGTCCCATTTGCTCCCTATCTCAAGGCTGCCTTCTTGGTCTAGCCTTTCTATTAGGGTCCACATAGGCACAGAGTGGTGCTGTTGGCTGAGACCATCTCAAAAGCACCCCTGAAGGATCAGGGCTAACCAGACCCTGAGGATGGCTGACAAGGGAGACTGGGAAGTTTCACCAAATGTCAAGGGCAAGCCCCCCCACCCCTAACCCCTG
>NW_011442061.1:0-1015 GCF_000754665.1 Bison bison bison | reverse complement strand
CTCCAGAGCTGGGAACAAGATCGTATTTAAAAGGAGAGGCCCATTCCAGGACCTGCTCCCTTACCTTATCCACTAGGATGAAAAGAAGCCTGTTTTTTTAATATTATTTTTATTTATTTATGTGGCTGTGCTGGGGTCTTAGTTGTGGGATGCGGGATCCAGTTTACCCCACCGGGGATTGAACCCAGGCCCCCTGCGTTGGGAGCATAGTGTCTTAGTCACTGAACCACCAGGGAAGTCCCTGTCTATGTTTTCTCCTAAGAGTTTTATAGTGTCTGGCCATACATTTAGGTCTTTAGTCCACTTTGAATTTATTTTTGTGTGTGGTGTTAGGGAGTGTTCTAATTTCATTCTTCTACATGTACCAGTTCAGTTTTCCCAGCACCACTTACTGAAGAGACTGCCTTTTCTCCATTGTACATACTTGCCTCCTTTGTCATAGACTAGGTAACCATAGGTGCATGGGTTTATCTCTCAACTTTCTATCCTGTCCCATTGATCTGTATTTCTATTTTTGTGCCAGTGCCATACTCTTTTTTAAAAAATTTAACTTCTTAGTTTGTACTGGGGTATAGCTGATTAGCAAACAATGTTGTGATAGTTTCAGGTGAAGAGCAAAGGGATTCAACCATACATATACATATATCCATTCCCCTCCAAACTCCCCTCCCATCTAGGCTGCCACATAACGTTGAACAGAGTTCCATGTGCTATACAGTAGGTCCTTGTTGGTTATCCATTTTAACTATAGCAGTGTAAATAACCCAGCTCCCTAATTTTCCTATCCTAATTTTCCCATCCTTCCCCCGCAGCAACCACAAGTTCATTCTTTAACCCTGTGAATCTCTTTCTGTTCTGTAAGTGAGTTCATTTGTATCATTTCTTTTTAGATTCCATATGTAAGGGATATCATACGATATTTCTCTTTCTCTGTCTGACTGACTTCACTGTATGACAGTCTCTAGGTCCATCCATGTTGCTGCAGATGGCGTTACTTCATTCTTTTTAATGGCTG
>NW_011442060.1:0-1015 GCF_000754665.1 Bison bison bison | reverse complement strand
TATTCCTGTAACTGAGCAAGAGATTCTGCACGCAAATATTCAGGTTATTATGAGTTCAATTTTGATTTATATATTTTTGATGCTTAGGATATGACAGTATGCTAATGTAGCTTTAAAACATTATGCATTTTAATTGAGTCTCAGTATATTGTCATTCTCAGCTCTTGTGGCCTGAGCTTATAGGTAAATTTGTAAGGTTTGAGTTGACAAGGCCAAAGAGGAGTTTCCGACTTCCTTCCTACTTTACAACTTTTAGACTTGGATAATGAGCTCTTATGGAGATAACTAGGGATTTCTAAGCCTACACTCTAAGTCGAGGCTCTATTAGCATGGGAGCATATATTCAAAATACAGATAAGTGGTCCTCTAACTATATAGATCCCACTAATCCAGAGATTCTGCTCCAGAGTTTGGAGGGGGGCCCAGTGATGTTCACTTTAATAAACACCCCAAGGGGTTTTGATGAGGGTGTCGTGCAGGATATATTTTGAGATACACTGATCTACATCCATACCTCCAGCCTGAGAGTACCATTAAAGCAAGGCACATAAGCAGTTTTCAATATTGAAAGTAACCAATGTAGCCTGTGCTGAGGCTTCCTGAGTTCAGCAAAATAAAAGGTTTCTAGGTTTTGTCTGGATTTCTGTCCATCAAGTTGAATGTTGACAGTAGTTGCCATTCCATAGTCCTGGAGCAGCTCCAGGCCACTTAGTATGAAAAGAGATTCCCAGATTTAATAACCAGATACCCTTAAAAAGCTACTTAGTTTCCAAATCTGATGTTATAGATGCTACAGATGAATTTATTCAACACCCACTTCCAATACCTTTTCCTCATACTCTCTTATACTTTAGGAAAAATCTATATTCTTAGCAATTATCATGAAGCTAAGAATTTCTTACCTTACCTGCTGCTGCTGCTGCTAAGTCGCTTCAGTTGTGTCCGACTCTTCTCGACCCCATGGACTGCAGCCTTCCAGGCTCCTCAGTCCATGGGATTTTCCAGGCAAGAGTAC
>NW_011442059.1:0-1015 GCF_000754665.1 Bison bison bison | reverse complement strand
GCAGACCTGAAGTGCCCCTAAATATAATTGGATCATTTTCCCCATCTGAATTCCAACATTACTGCCTGTCACTGACAAGCGACAAACAGAAGACAAATATTATACAGAAATTCCAAGGACACACAAATAAATTGAGAGTTGATTTTAAAACATGAAGCTTGAGGGAAGGTAAAGAAAAAAAGAGAACTGAACAGCAGAGACATTGCCTGACTCTATCAACCCCTCCAATCATCTGCTTTCCTTAGGGCACTCTTCACTCTCAGCTGAACCCTCTCATTCCATAATTTCTCACATTTGAGCCCATTAAATAAAACCCAGGGCCTAATATTGAGAATGCTTGCTGATATGGCTCACTTGGGGCTTTATAACTGGAATCTCTGTAGAACCTGTACAAAACTCTGTACAAAATTCGTACAACCGGTCACGAATTCCACTGTTCTAACAAGGATGCTGTGCTTGGTATTCTTATTCCCTGGAGTATGTGTTGGTGTTGTTCATTCTATTATCTGCCCCCATTTCCAAGCTCCCCTAGTTTCCCTAAATCACTGTTTTCTCCTCTTTTATCTTCCACTAATTCACTGGGTCAACATATGCCACTGTTTTCCAAGCAGTAAAATATCTGTATTTTATGCACATTTGTTCTGAGCATGGAGTCAAAGTGAAATTCTGTTGGCCAGTACATTTTTAAGGTTACTACCAGCTCCAACCTTTGGGGGCATATCAATCTGAACTACTACTACTAGTAGAAATGAAACTAAAATGGAATGTAATTCCAGAATATCATCACTCATTTTAGGTTATGGTTGGAAAGATCAAGGGTAAAGGGGAGTAATAAATTTGTCAAAACACGTTTTCTTAGGAGCTTTGCTATAGCTATGCTATAATTATGCAATAATTATGCAATAATTGGAGAAGGAAATAGCAACCCACTCCAGTATTCTTGCCTAGAGAATCTCATGGACAGAGGAGCCTGGTAGGCTACAGTCCCCCAGGTTGCAAAGAGTTGGACACAACT
>NW_011442058.1:0-1016 GCF_000754665.1 Bison bison bison | reverse complement strand
TATTTATTATGGTAAAAACTTCAGAAAAAAAAAAACTTAGATGATCCACAGTAAGGGATCATTCACCTGTACAACCACCTCGGGTTCCAAGGTCTCATAAGTTTGTGGGTAAAAAGTGACATCTAGTGATGTGAATGCCCTGAATATGATACCTGCACAGTGGTCTGGCTCCACCCGGAGTTCCCCATGGTTATGACCGGGGGTCCCCATGATCCTGTTCAAGCTCAGGCTCACCTGTGTTTTTCAGCTCTGATTTCCTCCTCGAGACATTTCACCACTGCCCGGGGCTCTTCCGGAAAGCACTGGCTCTTCACCCCTCAGCTTGTGTGTTATTAAAAGAAAACTACTGACAGCTTTCCCAGGCTGCATGTGAGGGAAACAGCTGGAAAATAAATGTGGTGCATATGCCAAGAATAACCGCAGTGGTCGCCCCTGGGGTGCGGGGGGCTCCTCTCTCTAGCTCTCCTTCTGTAGGAAGGCATAGGCAGGTGTTGGAGAAACCGGTAACCAGAAGACAGTGCCCTGCCTCCACTCCCTGCCCACAGCATGTGCTCACAGACATGTCACTCTCTCCATTTAGAGACCAACCCTTTTTTAGCCGCTGCTCTCTCCTCCCGCGCCAAGCCCTCCTCCCCCACCCCAGTTCCATGGGTGGCACAGCACAGATGGTGTTCTGCAACCTTGGCAGGCTTCCTTGCTTCCAGGGAGTTACCTGAGCACCAGCGCCCTGGTTTCCCACCACCCTTTACCTGCCACCTCCCCGTAGCTTGTAGGCCTGGATGTGACCTCACTCCCTACTTCCCAGAGAGAATAGCCCTTAGAGGGGACACCCCTACTCCTCTGTCCCCAACCCCCCGCTTTCCCTCCGTCATCACAGGTCTTCATCTCAGCACCTCCTCTTTCTGTCTAGGGTACAAATGCGCTAACTCCTCAGGAAAGCCAGTACTATTTTTTTTTTTTTGGCGTCACTGAGTCTTCCTCACTGTGCCAGGGCTTCTCTAGTTGCGGCAGGTGGG
>NW_011442057.1:0-1016 GCF_000754665.1 Bison bison bison | reverse complement strand
GTGTGGTGGGTGAGCCTTCTACATCCTGGTGCAGGGACTTGGGAAGTGGAGGGGCAGAAGGGCCATGGATACACCCTGGTGGAGGGATGTGGGAAGTGGAGTGGCAGGAGGGCCATGGTCAGGGGCAGCTAGGAAACTGCTGGTGGTTTTGGTTTTCAGATTTGTACTTTCAAATAATTTTAAATTTAAAGAAAATTTGCAAGAATTCTTCAACTGGATTTACCAGTTAACATTTTGCCACATTTGCTTTACTATTCTCTCATTTTCTATCACATATGTATTACTAAGAGCTCTTTCTAAGCCGTATGAGAGTAAAGTTGCAGATATCATGCTTCTTTTACCCCTAAATATTTCAGTGTATGTTTCCTACAAATAAGAACTTTCATTTATATAACTTAGCACAATTATTTTAAGTTGGGAAATTTGGTATTGATATACAACTGTTGTCTGTTGTACAAGTTTTACTAATTGCCCCAGTATGTAGGAGGTCTTATCTTTCCTTTTTTTTCATGTACCAATGAAATAGACTGGGCATGAAGCACTGGTGGTGGGAAGAATTCAACCATTTTGGAGGTGGACCAAATAAGATCTGGCAGCAAGAGGTTCTGAGGGTGAGAGAGGAAGTTAAGCTGATGAGGAGGTTGCAGTTTATAGGACTGGTGGTGGTAACCAACATGGAACTCATGAATGAAATTTGAATTGCAAGGGTGGTCTGATGTTTTGGATTTTTTATCTAATAATGATAATTTGATTTTTGCAGTGTGTTAAAAGGCAGATAGGCATTATAAAGAGAGGCAGCTTAGCGTGGCTTTTGGAGCTAAACTGCCTGGATTGGAATCAGGCTTTGTCACTTTTTAGTTGTGTGACCTGGGGAGGCTACCTAGGTTGGCTGTTTCTTGGAGTTTTCATCTGTGAAATGGGGATAATGGTACAACTTGCCTCCAAGGGTCCTTGTGAGGATTAAATGAGTTCTTATTTGTTAAGTGCTGTATTACAGGCCTTCCTGACAAATGAAG
>NW_011442056.1:0-1016 GCF_000754665.1 Bison bison bison | reverse complement strand
TGGGAGGGATTGGGGGCAGGAGGAGAAGGGGACGACAGAGGATGAGATGGCTGGATGGCATTATTGACTCAATGGACGTCAGTCTGGGTGAACTCCGGGAGTTGGTGATGGACAGGGAGGCCTGGCCTGCTGCCATTCATGGGGTCGCAAAGAGTCAGATACGACTGAGTGACTGAACTGAACTGAACTGTGGAGGTGGGAGTCATTGATGGTTACCAGGATAATAAACAGGTTTCTGAGCACAGTGATCTGGTACATGGAGAGAAAATGTGCAAATATGAAGTGTTGCAGTTCTGGTTTCTCTGATAATTGCAGAAGAAGAAATATATCGTTTCCTGTTATCATGTGGCCCTCATCAACTTGTTGATTTTTTCTTTGATAATAGCCATTCTTACTGTGGAAGTTGTACCTCACTGCGATTTTGGTTTCTCTTTCCTTGAAGATTAATGATATTAAGCCTCTTTTCATGTGTCTGTTGGCCATGTGTATATCTTCCTTGGGAGAAAACGTCTATTGAGGGTCCTTTACCCACTTTTAATATGGTTGTTTATTTATTTATTTTAATTGAGTTGACTTAGTCTGATATATAGTTTAAGTTTTCTGTTTCTGTCTATCAACATGATTTTTGGGGTACTTTTGCCTTCTCATTTCAAGTAGAAGAGAACACTTCAGCTTATATGACAGTTCTGGATGTGAAACTCCCTCAGCTTTTCTTTATCTGGTAGAACCTTTATTTCTTCTTCATATCTGAAGGATATCTTTGCTAGATGGAGGATTCTTGGCTAGCAGTTTTTATATCACAATAGTTTGAGAATGATATTCCATTCTCTCTTGGAATGTGGAGTCTGTGCTAAGAAATTTGTTGATAACCCAATGCGGGTATCTTTGCAGGGTGCTCACTTTTTCCTGGATACCTTTAATTTTCTTTCTTTTTAATAACTTTTATTTAAATGTAATTGATTTACAATGTCATATTAGTTCCAGGTATACAGCAAAATTATATATATATATATATA
>NW_011442055.1:0-1016 GCF_000754665.1 Bison bison bison | reverse complement strand
TGCCCTCTTCCCCTCGGCATATCGGTGCCAATTCAGAGCTCTGAACATAACTAAGTGCTTTAGACACAACCTTCGGTCTCAAGGAGTGGACTCTGCGCCGTCTCCTCCAGGTTGTGTATGCAAAACCACAACCTGCTCTCTGCCCCCCACTCAAGGCAATGGGGCCCCTCTGAAGCCCCTAGTTTGTCTGGGGAGTAGAGTGAAGGTCAGGTCTTTTATTATTTATCCTGGGACCACCCCAGCAAGCCCTCTTCATGATCCTCCTCTTCCCAGACCCTGACATGGAGTCTCGAAAGATCCCACAGTCAAGGGCAGAGGGCTGGGGACTACCTGCTGTGGGTCCTTATCTGAATGTGCCAAAAGCTGGGGGGTCCTCGTGTGAGGGGCCCACCCATGTGGCCCAGCACTCAGGCCCTGCAGGCTCCGCCCCCCCACCACCCCAGCTAACAGAAAGACAACTTTCATCAGCTACATCACAGTGCATCCCCCGGTGATGGCTTCAGGGTATCCACTTGGGGAGGGTCCAGGGCAGCGGTCTGGAAGGAAGAGGGGTGCATCTTGAAGCTGTGTTTGCTGAGCATGTTGCCTTAGACCTTAAAAATGTCCACTGTCAGGACATCCCTGGTGATCCAGGGTTAGGACTCCATGCTTCCACTGCAGGGGGCTGTCCTAGCCTGAGGACTGGAGAAACACTGAGTGATGGAGAGGGGCTCATTCATCCAGGCGAAGGCTTGACCCTCCACCCTTCCCCACCGGGTGGAGGGGTTCCGCCTGTGGGTGAACTGCAGCATCAGCTCTTCCCTGATGTCCAGCCGGCTGCCCACCCTGACCATTCTGGACTTGTCAGCCTTCACACTCCGTCACAAAATATCAATGTTCACTTATTCTCAGGGGCATTTTTATTTCTTCAGCATGGTTAAAAACATACTCAAGATTAAACAATGAGTCTATTTTTCAGGCCCCTAGGTTTTTAGGAAATTGTCTTGCTGGATTTCTTTTTTTTTTTTTTTTTTCTT
>NW_011442054.1:0-1016 GCF_000754665.1 Bison bison bison | reverse complement strand
TCTGAGTCCTTGACTCTGATCCCATCTTTGCTCTTACCTCCTAAGTGAGAAGTACACTTAGCATTTGATGTTTTACACTGTTAGCTACTTTTGTTCATGTGTAACCTTGTTCCAACTAGATTACATGCTCCTTGAGGGTAGAAATTACCCATAAATGTTGCCCTGCATATCATAGCTATTCCACAAATATGAGATGGCAGCTGATTAACCTATGCACTTTGAGAGCATCAGAGCATCTGCTGAAGACAATTTGCTCCATGGTCATTTCTATGACTGGCATGGCTGTCATGCTGACAAATGTGTGAAATTCAATGGAATAATTTTGAATATCATTAAGGTGGTATTGCCAGACCTTTCAAGGAGTATTTTCCAGGTTTATATCCATAGTCTTGTAGATATTCACTTCTGTCTTTCCAGGTTACACATTTTTGCTTATTTGTTAATATCCCTCTGTTTTCATAAATGGCTTGACCTGTTTGCTAAATTTTATTCTATCATTATAGAATTTCTACCTATAGAAAGAACAGGTAGCTTTTCTGATGTAGCTACTTAAAAGAAAAAGTAAAAACCAGAATTTAAAGTAACTATCAAACATTCAAAATCTTCTCCACACTCCCTTTCCCACTCCTCAGGGTGAGAAAAAAAAATCAGTGGGTCTAAATTTGTCATTTATCCTGTGTCTGTCATCTAGATCTGCTGCTTTCCAACTATGTCAGTGTACCTTTTCAAAATTATTTTTTCCTGCTTTGTGACTATAACAGAGGTGTCTGTATTCTTTTCATGCCCCTCACTTTAAAAGAGTTTAAAAACAGAGTATTATCTCATTGACTTGGAGTCATAGTTAGTGGCCTTGCTTGTTTTGTTTCCCACAAGAGACACAAATGCCTCTTCCTTTACCTAGCTACTTTATTCAGCTTATTCATTCTGGTTTTTGTCATAATTATCATTTCCTCAAAAAAAAAAAAAAAAGAATAGGTATTATGAGAAATTTCTCTAGGGTTCCCTCCCAATTTCCT
>NW_011442053.1:0-1016 GCF_000754665.1 Bison bison bison | reverse complement strand
ATATATATAGAGTATGAAGGCATGGATTCATACTTTTTTCCATTGGTTATAATCCATTATTACCAATCTTGTCTGCAAATTGTCCTAAATGTAATGAATAATGTTTGATAAAACCAACATCTGGGTGATAGCTATGCCCATTATTATTAAGGAGTTATTTACATGCATACATTTATAAAAATATTCACTTACACATTGAAAACCATCATATCTACCATTTGTTCCCCAACCCATAGGTCTTATACAATGTTCTCATTTTCCATATCTGTAACTTCCAATTCTGACATGGTTCTCATTATCCTCTATTTTTGGCTCAATTCCCCTCATACACAACAAATGTCCTGGTGCTACTACTGCCCTTCAACCCCAGTGCCTCTTCTCCTTCCCTCAGATTCTAAAGCCTCATTCTGAGCCCCCACAACAACTGCTGCCCTCTTCTGCCAATTCTCTTCTCACCCTGCCCTGACTCCTACATCCTGCCACCACCGAGGCCACCAGCACCCACAGAGCACCATCCTCCCACTGCTCAGGCTCCACCACCATGCTCTGATAAGGTGACACACTCTTTCAAAAGCCGAATCTAAGGGAATCCAAAAGACTTATGTTAGTCCTGGTTCTCCAAGAAGCAGATGCCAAGACTGGATTAATGTAAAAGGATTTTGTCCAAGGAAATGTCTGTATGAAAGAAAATAGGGAGGTAGCCAGACAAGTGTGGAGGAGCCCTCAGTTACAAACAAGTCTGACTCCAAATAAAAAGAAAAAGATGAAAACGGTTGGATGGAAGTGTCTAGGGAAATTCTGGTTAATCCATCAAGGGGTCCTCCACCCAGAGCAGACTATCAGAACAGTTTTGTGACTCCCAGAAACCTTTGTGCTTCAGCATCCATCTCTGCCATGCTCCATCATTGGTGCAAAGAGCCCATGTGAAGTATGTTGTTGTTTAGCTGTTCAGTCTTTCTTGACTCTTTGCAACCCCATAGACTGTAATCTGCCAGACTCCTCTGTCCATGGGATTT
>NW_011442052.1:0-1016 GCF_000754665.1 Bison bison bison | reverse complement strand
TCTCCTCCTCCCTCCCAAACTCCGCCTGCCCTCTGCTTCCTCAGCGCTCTGAGGACTAAACCTGCTAGAATGGAACTGAGGAACTCCAGACCCTCTCGTACTTGGGAGCCCTCTGAAAGGCTCCCGGATCCCTAGGGACCAGTCAGGTGACAGTCTCAACCCAGCAGCCGAGGTGTCATAACCTTTCCCACATAAGCAGCAGCACGGCGCCCAGAGCCCATCCCTGGAAGCTGTATAACCGGGACTCCACCGGTCCTTCGGGCCAGGGCTCCACACTTGGGTCCCCCTCCGGATCCCCACTGGAGTGAACGAATGAGCTTTCAGGCCTGCAGATAGATCCTAGAGGTGCTTGAGGGGGAGGGGACGAAGTGTCATTTAGAAGAAAGTTAGATCCTAGAGGTGCTTGAGGGGGAGGGGACGAAGTGTCATTTAGAAGAAAGTTGGGTTTCCTACAGGGACTGCAGTGGGTAGTACCGGCCACTCTCCACCTGGGGCTGCGCGGCGGCTCACGTGCGCGCTGGGCCGGAAGGATGCGCTGGCGGCTGGACTCGAACGCTGCGGAGCAGAGCTGCGCCCCGCGGTCCCCGTGGCGTCCTGCTGCCCGGGTCCAGTAGGGAGGAAGCGGCGCGCACGGCTAGCTGTAGTCCATCTGAGGCCTCCCTCTCTGCCTGCTCCCCTCTCTCCCGCCTCCCGCCCCAGAAATTATCTCATGCGTTGCCAGTGCGATTCCAGAGCCCCACTCGGGTGGGTTCTTTTGTTTCTTTGTTTTAATGACAGTTCCCAGCCCTTCGGCATGTCATGCGCGATTAATCCCCTGGCTCTCTTGAAGGCAGCTGGGGTGAAATTTCTTCTGCACCATCCTTTTGGGGATAATTGTTTATGATGTGACGTCAGCCAGATTGAGTTTTCTCTCCTGAATGAGAGAGAGAGAGTCACAGATGTGTGCGGAGGCCACAGATACTGACATTTGGAATTCCTTCAGGGCAAAGGGAGATGGGAATGGGAGCTTGAGTGTG
>NW_011442051.1:0-1016 GCF_000754665.1 Bison bison bison | reverse complement strand
TTGTGATTTTTACTATAATACCCTCACCTGTTCCAAATGTTGAATAAACAATATCAAGAAGGGGTGGGGATTTTATAAAATTATGTAAGCAAATAGATGTAAGCAAATTATGAGCAAATAGTTGTAAGCAAACTATGAGCAAAATAGATGTCTGACTTGTCTCACTCCCAAGACCCATTAAAATGATAATAAACTAATGCCACTAAAAAATATAAAAGTATTAGAGAAGAGGGAACTGAAAGAGTAGGGGGATCCATGTCCAAGAGCTTTTAAGAAATTGAAATTTATTGAGGACAAAGAGGGTAGAATACTGATGACAAATGCAGCCAATTAATAAAAGTTAAAGATCAGAGGAATCCATTACAAAGAAAGCTTATGAGCTTGGTGGGGCCTTGGAGAGATTTGATATGAAACACCATGTACCTTGCTAACAGATAGTAAGATGTGGGTCCTGAAACAGTGAAATCAACTGAAGACAAGAGGTACAAGTATGACTTCCCCAACACAATATTCATATGCTGAGAAACCCAAGAGCTGGGCACTTAGGGAACACACACACACACACACACACACACCAAAGATTACCAGAAGAGAAACAGTCAGGCAAAAAAATGAGGGAGAATGGCACAAGGAAAGTCAGTGGGTGCTGACCAGCTCCCAACTATTTTAAAAGCCAGCTAACAACTCCTTCTACTTACATACAGAGAAAGTTTTTGCATATTTAGGCTTTTTTGTTTGTTTGGCTGTTTGTTGTTTGGCTTTGGTTTTGATTTTTGCAATGGCCTCTCCATTTTACATATAGAGGTACAAAATGTACTCACTGGTTTCAGCCAACCATTTATCCATCCAACAAACAGTAAAATATTAGAAAAGCATGTGAAAATGAATATAAAAGGCAGGTTTTCTGAAAATAGTTTATCTAAGGAAACAAAGATTAGAAATAGGTTTATAAATGTAAAGAAATGTGTTTGCGAATTAATGACTTTGCTGTTTCCTATTCCTGATGAATGGGAGTT
>NW_011442050.1:0-1016 GCF_000754665.1 Bison bison bison | reverse complement strand
CACTCAAACTCACGTCCATCAAGTCGGTGATGCCATCCAGCCATCTCATCCTCTGTCGTCCCCTTCTCCTCCTGCCCCCCAGGGATCAAACCTTGGCCATGACAGTGAAAGCACACAGTCCTAATCTCTAGGGAATTCCCAGCACTTGTTACTTTCTGTTGTCTTTTTTATAACAGCCATCCTAATGGATGTGAAGTGATATCTTCATTCTGGTTTTGGTTTGCATTTCCCTAATGATTAGTAATGTTGAGCATCTTGTTATAAGCTTCTTGGGTATTTTTAAAACCTCTTTGGAGAAGTGTCTATTCAAGTCCTTTGCCCATTTTTAAATTAGGTTTTTTGTTTTTTGTTGTTGGATGGTAGGTATTCTTTACATATTCTCCATATTAATCCCTTATATCAGATATGTGATTTGCAAATATTTTATCCTCTTTAATAGGTTGCTTTTTCATTTCACTGATTGACATAAAGAAGTTTTCTGTTTTGATGTAGCCTAGTGATTTATTTTTACTTTTATTGTTTATGCTTTTGGTATGATTCCCCCAAAATCCTTACCAAGTCCAATGTTATGAAACTTTTCACTCTATATTTCCTTCTAAGAGTTTTGTAGATTTAAGTCTTACATTTAGGTCTTTGATCCATTTTGAGTATACTTTTGCATATGGTTTAAGAGTGTAAAACCATTCTTTGTGCATGTTGGTATCCAGTCTTCCAAATACCATTTGTTGAAAAGACTGTTCTTTCTCCATTGAATGGTCTTGGTACCCTTGTCAGAAGTTGCTTGCTCATATATGTGAGGGTTTGTTTCTTGGATCTCTATTCTGTTTCACTGATATGTATGTCTCTCTTTATGCCTGTACCACAGTGTTTGATTACTGTGGCTTTGTAATGAGTTTTGAAGTCTACAAGTGTGAGACTTTCAACTTTATTCTTCTTTTTCAAGATAGTTTTGGCTATTCAGGATCCCTTGAGATTTCATATAAATTTTAGGACAGATTTCTTTCTTTTTTTTTTTT
>NW_011442049.1:0-1016 GCF_000754665.1 Bison bison bison | reverse complement strand
GGCTGTGTCCCAGCTCAGGCTGTAGTACCATCCTGAAGCCTTCTAAGACTCATTCTCATCACATCTGTCTTGATGATGCCTTGGCTCAGATGTCAGTGGCTGTACCTTTATTACTCATTCCTCAATTCAGTAATGCCTGCTCGGTGACATTAGTTTCGTTATTACCTTTTATGATACTTAAGTCTTATTATCTTATCCTTAGGTATCTTAAACTTTCTGACTTTTCATATTTGACTTTTAGTTTTCTTTGTGGACCTCGTATATCTTTTATACATCTTGCTCTGTTTGGTTTTCAAAATTTGGTGTATTTTAAATAAAGTGCTTTGTCAGTTGCAGGCTGAATTTAATTTCATGTAACCGGAAAACTCAAATGACAGTGTATTAAACAGGGGAGAGATTTATTTTTCTTTCTCTTTACAAGAATTGGTCCAAAGCTAACTTAGCCTTCCTGCAATGTCCTCAGGCAACCAAGCCCCTTGCTTTCTATTGTACCATCCTTAGTGTGGGTGCCTTTTCCTTTTATGGAAAGACAATTGCAAATTGCTAGTCATCCGGCTCACATTCCTAGCATACAAAATGGGAGGAACCAAGGGTATACAGGCTACTTCTGTCAGTTATTAACGGGCCACCAGGGAATAACCAGGAGCTTCTGCTCACCACTTACTGGCCAGGATCGTGTCATGTGGTCTGGATCCAAGGGAAGCCTGGCAATATAGGCCTTGAACTCCACACGCTGCCCTTCTCATCAGAATCAGGAGATAGGGAGGATGGTTCTTTGTGGGCAACTAGCTGTCAAGTGCCTCCTACATATAAGGCATGCAGAAAATGTTTATCCCTTAGATTTTGATTATTGTCATGCGAGCTATAAGATATGGTTATGCTTTTTGAACAAATATATTTTATTGCTTGATTGGAGACAGTAAAAATTTAGTAAGTGGGGAGAGAGCAGATTTCCTGAGAAGGGGAGGCTAGTGGAGATCATAGATGGTAACTTGACTTTAGGTGGGTGCCTTGCT
>NW_011442048.1:0-1017 GCF_000754665.1 Bison bison bison | reverse complement strand
TTCTTGCCTGGAAAATCCCATGGGCACAGGAGCCTGGCGGGATACAGTTCATGGGCTACGGGTCACAAAGAGTTGGACACAACTGAGTGACCAAGATATAGACGCAATGTAAGTGTCCATCAATAGATGAATGGATAAAGAAGATGTGGTACATATGTACAGTGGAATATTACTCAGCCATAAAAAAGAACAAAATTTTGCCACTTGTTACAACATGGATGGACTTAGACGATATTTTGCCAAGTGAAATAAGTCATATAGAAAAAGACCCATATTGTATGATTTCCCTTCCTTGGGAACCTACAAAACAAAATAAACAAATATAACAAAACAGAATCAGACTCATGGGTCCAGAGAATGAACTGGTGGTTACCAGAGGAGAGGGAAGGGGTAGGGGGAATGAGTGAAATGGTTAAAAAGGTTAAGATGTTCAAACTTCCAGTTTTAAAATAAGTCACAGGGATGCAATGTACAGCATATGGACTATAGTCAATAATACTGTAATATCTTTCTATGGTGACAGATGGTAACCAAACTTATTGGGGTGATCATTTTATAATGTGTAAAAATAATGAATCACTATATTGTACACCTGAATCTAATATAGTAATTGTAAGTCGATTAAATTTCATAAATATATAAACAAAGCAAATTTTAAAGCACACAGACTACTACTACACACGTGTTAGAATGACAAACTAAAAATACTGGCAATGCTGTAATACAATTCCTCAAAGAGGTAGGCACCTGGAACGCTCATACCTCGCTGGTGAAAATGTAAAGTGGTACAACCACTTTGGATAACTACTTGGCAGTTTCTTTAAAAGTTAAACCTGAGGCTTCCCTGGTGGGCCAGTGGTTAAGAATCTGCCTTCCAATGGAAGGGACAGGGGTTCAATCCCTGTTTGGGGAACTAAAATGCCAGTTATCAGATGAATGGATAAGAAAGCTGTGGTACATATACACAATGGAGTATTACTCAGCCATTAAAAAGAATACATTTCAATCAGTTCTAAT
>NW_011442047.1:0-1017 GCF_000754665.1 Bison bison bison | reverse complement strand
GGCCATCTGATGTGAAAAGCCAACTCATTAAAAAAGATCCAGATGCTGATTAAATTGAGGGCAGGAAGAGATGTGGGTAACAGAGGATGAGATGGTTGGATGGCATCATTGACTCAATGGACATGAGTTTGAGCAAACACTGGGAGATAATGGAGGACAAGAAAGCCTGTCATGCTGCAGTCCATGGGGGTCACAAAGAGTTGGACACTACTGAGTGACTGAACAACAACAATAAAAACACATTGAATCTGCATTGTTCAATCAGCCAGTCACATACCTAAAAACCAAAAGGCTGTAAAACAGATATCAGAAGACTCTACATCTATTATTTTTATGAGTAAAAATAGTGATAAGTAAGGCATATTTACTCAACTAGTACAATGTAACCAGCATCACTTGTTAAAGGTTGTCATTGTTAGGATTCTCTCAGGACACTACACTTGGCCCTTCCCTGTACTAGATTACACATTTGCAGATTCAGGCAAGCACTGATGAAAAACATTTTAAAAGGAAAAAATCTCCAGAAAGTTCCAAAAAGCAAAATTTTCCATAGTTTACATAGCATTTGAATTATATTTACAACTATTTAGTTAGTATTGTACTAGGTATTATAAGTGACCTGTAGATGATTTGAAATATATGAGAGAATGTCCATAGGTTATATGCAAATACAACTTTTTATTTAAAAAACTTGAGCCTTTTCCGATTTTGGTGTTCCTTTAAATACTGGAACCTATTCCCTGCAGATACTGAGACAAATGTAGTTTAAATGCAAGTAACTTATTGAGAGTTAATCCTGTGTTACAGGATATGAGCAGTGAGACCTAAAAGAGAAAGAAACGTATTCTCCCACCTTATTCTTCACCCTTTATTTGACACCCAGAGAATTATGGTCAGCTATTTACAACTCGGAGAGCTCACTCTGTTCTACATTTTCCCTAGTCCTTAAAAAAAAAAAAAAAAAAAAACCAAAGAGGGGTGCTAGATATATGGTAAGGGTAGCATAGTTAGGCTGCT
>NW_011442046.1:0-1017 GCF_000754665.1 Bison bison bison | reverse complement strand
GAACTGTTTTCCCCATTTCAGAACAGGAAAGGAATCGGCAAGAAACTAGATGTGTAGACAAAGCAAATAGATAAGTGAACATTAAAAAACAGCTTCTGCATGTGGATCTGATTGTTAGCTCTGATCGTGGATGCCATACCATTCTAGAACCAGGGTCATTCATTGAGGGCCTGCTGTGTGTCCAACATCGTGCCAAGTGCTTTATAAGCTCCCCCATTTAACATTCTTAAAAACTCAACAAAGCAAGCACTACTTTCATTTTCATTTTACAGATGAGGAGAGTGAGGCGTATGCAGTTAAGAAACGTGCTAAAAGTCACGTAGGTATTAAGTGAAAGAGCTAGATTTGGACTCTGGTTGGCCTGACACCCAAGTTCATGGTCTTAAACCATGATGCTGTAAGGCCTCAACCCGGGAGCTTAAGGTCAGGTCATCCATAGAAATTGCTAATCTTTGGCACACTTTAATTTTGTAAATAATAGTGCTGATGAAGTACTTTAATAACTCAGATCTGAAGCTTCTTTTATCAAATAAATTGGTTTTTCAAGGAAAATTAGCAAACATTTCTTTTTCCTAGTTCATGATTACAAGCTCTCTGTATGGGGTTTTCTTATCACCTTCCGGTAGAAACTTAGAGTAAGTTTCTGAACCTGTGTTTCTCTGACCTCCTGAGCTTTTGGGTCCAGTACAAATGAAAGAGGCATATTTAGGGCAATTACCTTCTCAGCAAACAAACAAGAAGAGACTGGCACTGTTATCAAAAGCCCTAAGGTTATAATGAAAGGATTCAATGATTATGTTGTCAGCTGAGTCTACATCCCAAAGCAGAAAGTTCTGGACTGAATACCAGTGACCAAAACAGAATTGACAGTCCCCTCCCTGGTAAAGCAGTTCATATCCCCTAAAATAGAAGGTGATTTTGCTCTGGTTCAGGGACCTGCTGTGTCCCTCCTATAATCTGTACCCCTCCTAGGTCTGTCTTCATTTGGAACGGTCTGTCTCCCTAAGGGGCTTTCTT
>NW_011442045.1:0-1018 GCF_000754665.1 Bison bison bison | reverse complement strand
CGATGGACGTGAGTCTGAGTGAACTCCGGGAGATGGTGATGGACAGGGAGGCCTGGCGTGCTGTGATTCACGGGGTCGCAAAGAGTCGGACCCGACTGAGTGACTGAACTGAACTGAACTATCTTATTCTCCTTTTATGTTAATATCGCTCCAATGTGCACATGTAATTACTTTTCAAATAATGAAAGAGAATTGGGAATTCAATTCATAGATTGTTACAGTTCAGTTCAGTTCAGTTCAGTTACACTTAGGTAGGAGCATTTTATTCTGTGTAAAAACCACCATATGACCTACCAATATAAATAATCTTTTTTTTAAGTAGTTATAGTGGTAGTCACTAGATGGCAGATGTGTGTTGCCAAAGTGAAAGGTGCCCACATAAGGAAGTCTATTATTAAGTATTAGAATTCTACCTCAGATTTTCTACGGAATCTTGAGATTGTTAAACAGTAAACAGGCCCTAACATCATATAATTTAATATCTTCTAGTTTTCCTTGAGAAATATTTATAATAGATTTTTCTTTTATTTTAAGCCAAGACTTTTTAATATACTCATCATACAACTCCAGCACTGTAAGTGGCTTTGGATCCACTAAACTTGAGACCATACAATTTTCTTCCAATACTGTAAACTTATACCCTAACGGAAAACTGAATGAAACATGAATCCTTTCAATCCCAGTTAACTGTTACTTCTTGAAAAAGCCATATTTGACCAATGAATCTAAACTCTCTCCTAGCACCCTACCCTTTCCTTTCTTAGCACCAATCACTACCTCCAGTGATATGGAATTGGTGTGGTTATTTGTACAAAGTCTATTATCTGCAATAGACTTTCTTCTCCACACAAAAAGGGATCATGTCTGTTTTGCCTGTCACCATGTCACCAGCACCTAGCACCGTGTCTGATGCACAGAAGGTCCTCAAGTAAGGCTTATGCAATAAATTAGTGATGGATATGATTACAGATTGTTTTCTTTATTCCTCATCAAGTGATTTTTTGTTAAGGACCTTGCT
>NW_011442044.1:0-1018 GCF_000754665.1 Bison bison bison | reverse complement strand
TTGGCTCTCCTTGCAGTCCAAGGGACTCTCAAGAGTCTTCTCCAACACCACAGTTCAAAAGCATCAATTCTTTGGCACTCAGCCTTCTTCACAGTCCATGGGGTTACAAAAAGTCAGATACAGCTGAGCAACTGAGCATGTATGTATGCAACCCTTTACTAGGTGGGTCCTCTTTGAAAACAACTATAATTTCTAATCTGACTTCCCTGTTTCTGGTTTTGCCCATCTATCCAAGACAGCCTTATCTTCCAGACTTCCCATTGAAATTCCATTCATGTCAACTCCTACCCATTGAGTTCTTACATAAACCATTGTGATTCCCCTCATTAAGATGTCCTTCCACGTCCAAGTTACTGAGACCAAAATAGCACCCTTGGGTTTTTAGTTAGTCAGTCAGTGATTTCTTCTCACCTCTCAGAAAGCCACAGAGTTGTATGGGGGAAAAGTCTTGAAGCTCTTCAGTTTTCAGCTTCATTCAAGCTGGCATTTATCCTCCAACCCATATTTCTTTGGGAGTTTTCCTAAAGATACACCTTTAAAAAACCTATCAGATATATTAGAACTACACATAGCTCACCTTAGAGTTATTTTAATTCTCAGGGAGAGCACAGCCCTTTTAAACTCTAATGAAAAGCAAAGTATTTTCTAACTGCTTTGAAATTTGCAGTGTCACTTGTTCGTCCATTGAAGGCAGTAAATTTTATCATGCAGAGTAATAATAGACTCTTTTTATGATTTTAGCTTGTATAACTTTGGAACTTCTGGATAAAGAAAGTAGCCATATGCCTCCGGAAGACTGCTGTCTTAGTCATATAAAGAGAGCTTTTGAAGGACCATTCAAGCAAATAAATAGTTAGGTACTGTGCTGGACACTAGAAATGGAAACATGAATAATACAAGTCTCCTGACTTGAGAGTATGCCTTCCAAGACATTTATTTGGTTGAACGTCAAGTGTATCCTGAGCACCTACTGTGTGCCAGGTACTATATTGGGTGGTAGGGAATGTTTTAGACTGTG
>NW_011442043.1:0-1018 GCF_000754665.1 Bison bison bison | reverse complement strand
GAATCATTTTCCTTCTTTTTTCCTCCTCGGAGGCCCATACCCTAATCTTACACCGTTCATTCATACTAAGAAGAATAATGCTTCCGAAATAAGGTAATCCACTGAAATGGATTGAATTTTAACAGTGATCTTAAGCAAATAGGAATAAATTGTAATCTTTGTAATCTTTGAATTTAAAATATTAATACCAGAGGAATAATTTTATAAAATGGAGTCTGATCTTTATTATTTGCTAGTGGCCCATGTGGCTATTGACCTTGAGATGATTTTCTAATAAAAAGATTCACATTATGTTAACTTGTTAATATCTTTTAAGTAACTCCTGTTGGAACAATTCCTTTTGCTGAGAGCAGAGGAGGTTGAACCATCTATGCATTACAAATCACACTTGTGTAACTGAGTAGACTAATATCAAAAGAAGTTACAGCATCTGACTTGGGGTCAAGTGCTACTTTTTCCAGCTTTATGGAGTTATAATTTGTATATAACGTTGTGTAAGTTTAAGGTGAACAATGTGACGATTTGATACACCTATATATGGCGAAATTATTAAGGTGTGCTTTTGAATATTGGTACCTTTTGGACATACAAGGCATGCATATCTCAGGAAAGAATATATGAGTTTTTTAATTTACTTGAATATTTTAAATATCATATGGTATTAGTTATCAATTCTTATATAACAAATTACCCAAAAACTTAGTGACTTAAAACAACAAACACTTATTAAAACACAGTTTTTGTGAGTCAGAGATATGAGAGCAGCTTAGCTGAGGTTCTAATGCAGCATTTCTCATGAGTCTGCAGCTCAACACATCATCTGAAGAACAGACCTCTAGCAATGAGTCAGTATCATTTGACTGTTATTGGAGGGTCCACTTCTAAGACCTCTCATCACATAGCTTTTTGTAGGAAGCCTTTGTTCCTTGCCTTGTGTGTGTGTGTGTGTGTGTGTGAGTGTGTGTGTGCGTGTGTGTGTGTGTGCGTGCGCGCTTAGCTACTCAGTCATGTCCAACTG
>NW_011442042.1:0-1018 GCF_000754665.1 Bison bison bison | reverse complement strand
GAAGGGGCCGCCGCCTCGAGTTTTCAGCCGTCCCCCAGCCCCGAGCTCAAGCTCCATGGCTTCCATCTCTGACTCAGGCATCCAGAAGGCCACAGTCTCAGCGGGGGTGAGGCTCTCTGTCAGCGCAAGCAGCTCCGGCTTATTCACCAGCCCCTTCAGCGCCTCAGGCGTCAGTCTGTCCGAGTCACCCTTGGCTTCCACCTCTGCAGTGTAAACGTGAAGTGTGCAATAAATGCTCTCTGCCGGCTGTCCCGCTGGGCTTCTACCAGCACGAGGTGGTCATTACCAGTGTGACAGCAAGCACTCTGGGAGGGCTCTTTAGAAGCCAGCTGAGGGTTGACTGTTGTACCTGCTCACAAACACCCGCGCTCCCATCCTGCCCCTGCTCATCAAGGAGCGCATGCAGAGGATTATGGGTAAGGGCTCTGGAGCCAGGCTGCCTGGTACACATCTGCTTTACATGCTGTGTGACCACAGGCAAGTTACTTAACCTCTCTGTGCCTGATAAATAGGGTGAAACGCGGTACCTACCTGATGGGACTGACATGAGGTATAAAAGAAAGAGCTAATGTACATAAAGTGCTTAGCATGAGGCCCAGCACACAGCAAACCCTCAGCAGGCGTCAGTGTTCTTACTGTCTCTATTTACAAATGAGAAAGCTAGGGCTTAGAGAGGTTAAGTGATTTGCCCAAGGTTACACAGTAGTCCATGGAGGAGGCAGGATTCAAGCCCTTCACACAATTCTGCCTTCCCAGGGACCAGGCAGAGGTCTCCCCTGGCTGGGATGGGGTCTGCTGGAACCAGCAGCAAACTTGGATGGTCCTCAGATTCTCTACTGGCCTGCTTATCCTGGCCTGGGCAGAGCGCAGGGGCTCAGCCAGGGTTCCAACAGCCTCTCACTGCCCACCCTGGAAGTCCCAAATCTGCTGATCTCAGCTTGGGGATGGGGAGAATGATTCCACCAGACTGCAGGAGACAGGAGGCACTGGGAAGGCAGCAGGCCCTCAGCACTGAGGG
>NW_011442041.1:0-1018 GCF_000754665.1 Bison bison bison | reverse complement strand
TTGGGGGCAGGAGGAGAAGGGGACGACAGAGGATGAGATGGCTGGATGGCATCACTCACTCGATGGACGAGAGTTTGAGTGAACTCCGGGAGTTGGTGATGGACAGGGAAGCCTGGCGTTCTGTGATTCATGGGGTCGCAAAGAGCCGGACACAACTGAGCGACTGAACTGAACTGAAATCTCTACGGAAACTATCCACTTCTTCCCACTTGTACTACTCCTACCCTGCACCAAACCACCATCATCTCTAAGCCTGGATCATTGTAACTGCTCCTAAGGGGTGACGCTATATCAGCTATTAGTCTCTCTCCAAAACATTCCTCACATTGCACCCGAAGTGACCTTTTTAAAAGAAAGACTTGGGGACTCCCCTCGTGGTCCAGCGGTTGGGACTCCACACTGCCATCACAGGGGGCACAGGTTCAGTTCTTGATCTGGGAACTAAGATACCACACGTCACGTGTCCAAAAAAAATTTTTTTTTAATAAAGTAAAAGGAAGGTTTGATCATGTCATTCCTGCTTAAAATCCTTCATATTGTTCGCATGGTTCTCAGAATAAAGACCAAAAGCTGATCAAGCCCATGTTGTCTCCCAGCCTCATCTCACATATTCACCCCTCCAGCCTCTCAACTCCAGGAGAGAGGCCCTTTTCTAATTTCTCAATACTCCACAGCCTTTGCACAAGCTGTACCCTCTTTCCTCAGCACTCCTTTCCCTGATCCCTACCATCAGTCAATTGTACTATAGGATCACAATCTAAAACAGCCCTGTAATTATTTTATTACCAACGATCAGTAATCAGTCTTTCTTCCCCGCACCAAAGTTTATCAATATGAAGGCAGGGGCCATGTCTCTTTTGCCCATCTCTGTAAACCCAGTACTACACAGTGTCTTCTGCAGGGTTACTGTTGTTGTTTAATTGCTAAGTCCTGTATGATACTTTTGTGACCCCAGGGACTGTAGCCCGCCAGGTTCCTCTGTCCATGGGATTTCCCAGGCAAGAATACCAGAATGGGT
>NW_011442040.1:0-1018 GCF_000754665.1 Bison bison bison | reverse complement strand
CTTTTTACCTGACAGTGATTTTTAAGAGTCAAATTTCTCCTGTTGAGAAAAGTCACCTGTATATGATGTCAAGATGAAGCAATTTTAATGTAATGCTGGCAGGACTGAAGTTTAGATGCTTTTACTCATTAGTAGGGCTATCAACATGGAGGACAACAGGGCTCCATGTGTCTGTTAATAACAGGCACCTCCCTGGTGAGGGCGGGGGTCTCCACACTTGAGAGTCACGTCAGAACCCTGGGCCAGACTCCAGGCAGACCGAGTAGGGGATCGCCAAGAAGTCTTAGAAAACTGAGGATGATTCTGACAGCTCCGGACAGAATGTAGCCTATGTCTGGCCTAGTATTTTAAAACTTTCTTCATTATTGTCACAACAGCTTTATCACAGTTTTGTTGGGAAAGCTATTTCCTACCTTGTAGACCACAGTTAGTGAGTTCAGAGACACTGTCCTCCTCTCTGAGCCTATCAGGTCCACTGTCTGCCCTGCACCAGCTGTGAGTTTCCACCAGCTGAGTCACCACGGCAGCTGACTGGCTTCACTGGGGCTTCACCGTAAAACTGGCCCGCCAGCCCTGGGCAGGACCCCGCATGACCAGGGTCAACCTGAGTGGCCACCAGGGGGACATGGTGAGTCTTAGTGGTAGGGATACAGACACCTCTTGTATAAACTGGGTTAGAGGCTGTGAGGGGCCCGTCCTTGCTTCACTCATCACCCTAAACAGGAGACGAAAGAAGACAGCGCCTCACAAGGGAGTGGCCTTGGCCCCACCCCGCGTGGACAAGCTGGCGAGCTGTGCAGGCCAGCGTGCACAGAAAGCCCGAATGGACCTACCCAAAGACCGCTCGTCTGTGTGCGCTAAGGCCAGGCTTTCCATGTACGTGACCAGGGCTTCAAACACAAACTGTTCCACCAGAGCCTCCTCCTCTCTGCAACAGAGAACATGAGTGTCATCTGAGAATCGGAAAACAGCCACGACACAGGGACACAGCAGTGCTGCAGAGAGGAGGAGGCTCTGG
>NW_011442039.1:0-1018 GCF_000754665.1 Bison bison bison | reverse complement strand
GTGTAAATATGCACATATATGTGTGTGTGTACACACACACACACACACACACACACACTTATATGGAATTGGAGCTAAATTTTTCCTTGGGCCATTCTCTCCTCTCTATCTTCAGGGATAAAGGGGAGCTAAGGGGTTGGGGAGGTTCCAGAACAGAGTAGAAGGTTTTCACTCAGGATTTGCCAGGAAGTCTTTCATGGTACTGTGACAAGCATGCAACTTCTTCAAAATCCAGATGATCATATGGTCCACTCTGAAGGGCTGCTGTCTTCACAGAATCCCAGCTTGCTGGAGCTGGATGTGACTTTGAAGTCAACTAGTTCAAGACTTTTATTTTACAAATGAGGAAACTGGGACCCAGACAAGAGAAGTGACTGGTTAAGTTCCTGTGTTTATACACGGCTGAGTGGCAACCAAACCAGACTTTCTTCACTCCTGGCCCTGTGCTCTTTATAATGGGTTCTCTGGGCCAGCTTTTTAGGGTGCTTATGTGTATATTCAGGGGTACTGGAAAGGTTCTGTAGGCCCTCTTCCTATGTTTCTATTATCCTTGACAATAAATCTATTGTTGGAATTGAAAAGCAATAATGCTTTGGTTTCTTTTAAAGGTAAACAATACTGACAGGTATAATGCCTCAGCTCTCTTATTCATTTTTAATATAATTCTTAGATTTTTTTCTTTGAAGCAGTTTAGTGGGGAATGAGGATGAGATCTCAGGGGCACTGGGAGCCTGAGAGAGTTGAAAGAAGGCCCTAAGCTGTGGAATCGGAGACTTGAAGCCTCTTTGCTTTGTTGAGGTCTTTTCCTATCTCACCCTGTCAAAAATAAACTAAATAAGAGCCTTGGTGACTGAGGCATTAATGAGTGGCAACTGGTGCACTTCTGTGAGGTGGAACCTCTGACCCATTTTTCCTGGGGACTCAAACATCCTTCAGAGTGACTCACACACTCTGTTTCCACTCTTTCCTTTGACTTTTGCTGTCTGTATATGTGCCTGGTCTACCTAGAACATACACG
>NW_011442038.1:0-1019 GCF_000754665.1 Bison bison bison | reverse complement strand
GGTTTTTTTTTTTTTTTTTTTTGTAGTGTTTTTGATTTTTAAAAGATCACCAATGGGGCTTGGATTACTCCAAGAAAAAAAAAGTATGGCTTAATACACTGATAAATGAGTTTTTAAGAGAGAAACCATTTTGTATGACCCAGTACAAGGAGTAAAGTTGACTCACAGGAGATGTCTGGCTGGCATGAAAACCATTAAAGAAAATCCTGAGCACGATGTTGACCTCAACTCAGAAACACATGCTTTACATTATCATCCTATCACTTCTTGAGCTCCTGGCATGTGTCGCTGAAACAGACAGACTTGTTTTTGTAATTTTTTTCAAGTAGTCATTCTCTGTTATTGCTTTTGATTTAGATAAACGACCTTCTAACTAACTATTGGGAAACCTTTTGTAGACTTTATTTGTGATGGTTATGTAAAGTGATAGCTGCGAAAGACTGTCAAAATCTCTCCTAACAGTGTGCTTTTCCAAAAGAAAGGCCAATTTCTTTGAAAGTAATAATGAAAGGATAATAGAATCCCAGATATAAGAAGGAATAAGGTCTGTGAGCTCATGGATGGCATTCATCTCCCAAGACAGGAAAGTCTGTCTCAGGAGCTAACCGGTTTTGCTTGCTTCATACCGCTGAGTACACTTGAGTAGCTACAACGGGAGCAAAGTACACTGGGCAGTGCCCCAGCAAATGACTTTTCTTGCCAGGAAAGACTAGGGCAATTCTGCCTCTACAGTAAAGGCTGATTCACAGCTGTATAAGAGTCTGGCTTTTCACTGAAGATGTGACTACCTTGAATGGCCTGAATGTTCATTATATGTTCAGTATATGTACTACTTTTAATAGGGCTTCACCGGTGGTTCAGCAGTACAGAATTGGCCTGCAATGCTAGAGACACAGGAGACGTGGGTTCCATGCCCTGGGCTGGGAAGATCCCCTGGAGGAGGGCATGGCTACCCGCTCCAGTATTCTTGCCTGGAGGATCCCATGGACAGAGGAGCCTGATGAACTACAGTCCACAGC
>NW_011442037.1:0-1019 GCF_000754665.1 Bison bison bison | reverse complement strand
CGACTGAAGCGACTTAGCAGCAGCAGCTACATTTAGATACGCTGCTGGTAAAACTGGGAAAACAAGCATGAAAAAGTCATGTTCCTTTCCATCAAGTAGCCCACAGTATGCTAGAAAAGAAAGCAATATAATCAAAAGGCTACAATTTAAAATGGTGAGTGCCTTAATGTAAGATTGTCTAGGCATTGGAGATGCCAAGAATGCAGCTCTCAAATTGACCCTGTGGGTGAAATTGTCAAGTCTTCCAGGAACAGATAATAATTGTGAGCCACAAGGATGAAGTCTGATATGAAATCAGAAATTCTGAGAACCAGAATCTCTCTGCCTTTTCTCCACCCAGCTCCAGAACAGATATCAAACGTGAGCAGAGTTGAGAAGATAGATGTGCCTGGACTGAAAGAAGAAGGAGTTGATTTCTGACATGGCAGTATCTGTGTTTAGTTTCCCCTTCTACGTCCTTCTGCTCCAGGAGTTACCAAAGATCATAACATAAGTAGCACTGGATCATTTTAGGTTTGCTTAGTCAAACTTATTAGTTAGTGTCCACTTATCTGTCTTTACTTAAGTAACAGAAAGAAAGGGAAAAGGAGGAAGAATGAGAGGGAGGGAGGAAGCCCCCCTAAAACAATGAAAACCAGCACCTCCTGTTCTGAGGCTTGATCATGAACATGACTTCATGTCACTTGAGTAGCACAATGATGTTGCAAACCCTTCAAGGATCAGGCGTGAAGCCAATCCCTCATAAAAACCTCTCCTGTGAGTTTCTTTAATGAATCAGGTCCAGACTGACACAACATTTCCCAGATATACTCTTAGGAAATAAACCGGGAAGAGATGTTGGGTATGCAATTTAACTTGATGAAAATTTGCTTCAAAAAGAGAATAATTTTCCAAGCAGTCATACTGATTCATGACTCTTAAATTTTTATCAGCAGCTATGCTAACACTTGGGGAAGGCAATGGCAGCCCACTCCAGTACTCTTGCCTGGAGAATCCCATGGACGGGGGAGCCTGGGGGG
>NW_011442036.1:0-1019 GCF_000754665.1 Bison bison bison | reverse complement strand
AGTTGGTGATGGACAGGGAGGCCTGGTGTGCTGCAATTCATGGGATCGCAAAGAGTCGGACACGACTGAATAACTGAACTGAACTGACCTGACCTGAGCAAAACCTTGAATCTTCAAATACCTTGAATTTTATTTTTTTTTTTACAAGTAGACATTTGGTAAATGGAGATCAATCTTATAAGGAAATGGACAACCCTTTAAAGGGAATGAAATTTATTTTTTAAACTGAGTTTTTATGGTACTTTTGTTTCTATCTCACATTGATCTTAAATGTAGGGGAAATAAGCATTTTTGAGCTCCTGTTATGTACCAGGAACTTACTAGTTGCTCTCCATGTGTGTGAGCTCAACAGCCCTGCAAGACACGTGGCATCCCCATTTTATAAATGAGAAACAAGCCACAGAGAGATTAAGTGGTCTGCCTGAGGTCTCACTACCATTCAGGAGAGCTGGAATTTGAATCTCAGGTATGCCTAGATCCAAAACTGGTCTCTTTCCACCGTCTCGAAGGGAAAACAACAACAGATTTGCTTGAAAACCAGGGAATTTGGTGCTGACATGGAAAACCTAATATGGAGTGTGAGTAGTAGTGTGCTGGCTGACAGTATCTTAAGGATATTGTCAAGGAGGTGTGCAGAAAAGATGGAAAGCAATAATGAGGAAGGGAGCATGTTGCCAGGAGCAACAGAGCATAGAGGGCAAGCAGGAAGGAGCAAATGCATTCTTGTCAAGTGAATGAGCAGAAGAGAATGTCAAAGGAACACTTCTACCTTGGAAACCCATCCAGAAGGATGAGAGGAAGCAACTCCAGGACTGGCTAGAAAATTAAAACCACAGGTGGCAGAGGAATGAGACAGATTATCTCTCAGGATGCTCATTAAAGCCCTAACAGATCCTTTAAGGTGGTTTTAACTTTTTCAAATTCACTGGGTCCGCAAGAGCAGAACTACAGGGCTGGGGAAGCTCACTAAGACTGAGCAGGATAGCCAAGTGTCTTGGTGGGCTGGAATTGAGTTAGTT
>NW_011442035.1:0-1019 GCF_000754665.1 Bison bison bison | reverse complement strand
GGACAGGGGAGCCTGGTGGACTGCCATCTATGGGGTCGCACAGAGTCGGACATGACTGAAGTGACTTAGTAGCGGCAGCAGCAGCATAATGTACATAGTGGTACTGAATAGTTATTTCTGGAATAAGTGAATAAAAGAAATAATGAATAATAATATTTTTACTGATATAGCATTTGTATGTATCCAAGGGGTGACACTTAAGCAGAATACTTCATTACCCTTCATCTTTGAAAGTGTACACTTATAGATTTTTTTTTAAAGTACTATTTGAATTCATTGCAATAGAACAGGATGATTGTTAAACAACATTTCAGTTAGTATAAAATAGTTCCTTTTTTTTTTCTCTGCCTAATGCTAGTTTACATAATACCACCTTTCTGCCACTCTCCAAAAAAGCATAAACTGCTTTTCTGGAGCCTCATATTTTAAGAAAATATATCCTTACTTTCTGTACAGGCATTTTCTATCTTTTCCTCCCATTACATCATGTATTAGTTTCCTGTTACTGCTATAACAAATTACTACAAATCTAGTGATTTTTAAATGGCATAAGTATATTATCTTATGTTTCTGGATGTGAGAAATCCAAAATAGGTCTCATCAGGCTAAAATCAAGATATCAATTTGCTGCACTCCTTCTGAAGGGTCAAGGGGAAAACTGTTCCTTGTCTTTTCCAACTTCTGGAGGTTGCCAGCATCCATTGGCTCAGGACACCACTCCAAACTCTGCTTCCGTTGATTTCTCTCCTTCTCAGACTCTCCTCCTGCCTTCCTCTTATAAGGATCCTTATGATTACATTAAGTCACTCAGATAATCCAGGATAATCTTCCCACCTCAAGGTCCTTAATACCCTTGCAAATTCCCCTTTGCAAAGTATAGTGTGTACAGTGTGCCGTATGCTCAGTCGTGTCCTTCTCTTTGAGACCCCCATGGACTGTGGCCCACCAGGTTCCTCTGTCCACAGAATTTTCCAGGCAAGAATACGGGAGTGGGTTGCCATTTCCTACTCCAGGGGATC
>NW_011442034.1:0-1019 GCF_000754665.1 Bison bison bison | reverse complement strand
TGTTCTCTTTTTTTAACTGGAAATCCACTGATGAATATATCTGGCATTATATTTGATCTTTTCCATGCCTCTCTGGGGTGATTTGTACCATTTCTGATGGGGCCTCTCCTGCGAATGGAGTTCTCCCCTTCCCAAGAGAAAAGGAAGAGAAAGAGAAGAGCGTCACTTCCCAGTATATTCCAGGCAGCCTCACCCTGTGAAGAGCTCCATTGTTCTCCACTACATTTTTTCAAAGGATTTCCAAATTAAAGGAATTTGAGGAGCACTCCATATGTTTATGAAGATTTACAATGACTACCAGCACATTAAAGAGACAGAAATCCTGCCGTAAAAATTCCTGCCTAGCTTTAACTCAGAGTTTCCCAAACTCATTTGTCTGCAGCCCTCTTTTTCACATTACCTACCATCTCAAGGAGCCAGTGTTATGTGGAAACACTTTGGGAAGGTTGGAGTGCAGATCAGGGGCCCACTGAGAAAGAGCTCAATCAGGAGACATTCTCACTGGGATACCCACCTGCAATGAGTTCAGTGGTACCTTCAAAGCATGGGTCCAAATGTGAACTTCAAAATGTGACCTTCTTTGGAATAAGGACTTTTGCAGGTAAATTAAGTTTAGGATCCTGAGATTAAATCACCCTGGCTTAGTGTGAGCCGTAAATCCAATAATGAACATTCCTGTAAGAGACAGAAAGGACACACAAAGAGACAGAGGCAAAAGCCATGTGAAGACAGAGGTAAAGACTGGAGCTGTGCTGCCACAGCCAAGGCAGCCTGGAGCCACCGTGAGCTGGAAGAGGCAAGCAGGGATCGGCTCCTAAAGTCCTGAGAGTGGGCATGGCCCTGTTGACACCTTAATTTCAGGATTCTGGCCCCCAGGATGGCTAGAGGATAAAGTTTTCTTGTTTTAACTCACCCAGTTGATCGTAATTTGCTACCGCAGTCCTAAGAAAGTACTGCTGCTGCTGCTGCTAAGTCGCTTCAGTCGTGTCCGACTCTGTGCAACCCCATAGACGGCAGCC
>NW_011442033.1:0-1019 GCF_000754665.1 Bison bison bison | reverse complement strand
TTCTCATATTTCATATCAAAGATACCAAAAGCATGACACATATATTGCCACTCCTTTGTCAGCGCCTCTGACAATCATGATCAATCAATCCTGACCTCTCTCCCCTATCCCCTGTAGGTTTGGATGTAGCTTCAAAATCCTTCTTTTTGTTGTTGGCAAAGTGGCCTGTGGGATCTTAGTTCCCCAACCAGGAATCAAACCTGCAGTCTCTACAATGGAAATGCAGAATCTTAACCACTGGACCACCAAGGAAGTCCCCAGAATCCTTCTTAACACAGTTCAACTGCTAACCATCGTCAATTATGTGAAAGGAAAATTATTTGCCAACCTTTTTTATGTCTTTTTTTAATCAAATGTGGTTTTAGATATGTGTGTGATAAAAATTTTCATTTTAAAATATTTTTATGGCATTTACTAGATGACAGAGTTTTCACTGGGACTGAATTCATCAACTCCAGGGGCATCACTCATCCCATGCTGTGCAACACACAGCCTACACAGGCTCACACTATTCACAGATTCATTTCATTTTTATCACTTTTAACTATTCTGAAAAAAAAATACTTTTTTTAGGATACCTTTTACTCCAATAATGTTAAGGACTTGTTTATAAGAATAATTAATTTGCTTTTCAATATAAGTCCTCTTAATAACCATAAAATAAAAAGATGTATTTGAACTATTATTAAATATTATTTTAAAAACTCACAATGTGAAATCTAGTTTAGGATGCTGACCCCAATGTAGCCTCTCCACATTTGTGAACAAAATATCATTGGAAATATAAAAAGATAAGAACATAATCCATTTCCAAAATCTAAGGCGATATAACACAACACCAAGTCTAAGATATTTGTGTTCTCCACATAGTTAATAAAAGAGATTAAAGACCATATTGGTATGTAGAAACAGAAAATCTTGGAGGCTTGGAAGGTAAGACCAAACACGTTAAATAACCTCCCATCCAGCTATGTCACCAAAAGGAAGACTGTGAAAGTGAAAGTGAAGTCACTCAGTCA
>NW_011442032.1:0-1019 GCF_000754665.1 Bison bison bison | reverse complement strand
TTTTTTTTTTTGCCTACTTAAGACCTGTAAAAAATATGAGATTCCTATCACAAATCATCATAAAAGGTGTTGTTAGTGGCAGGACTTGTATATCAAAGGAAGAGATGGATATACTGGTGGATATAATACTATGGAGAGAAAGTTGATTGGAAGGATAGGCCCAGCTTTGTGATATAGGTCAAACTTGAGTGTAGAGCTCTATCTCTGGAAAATAAAGCAGCAAACTATAGAATCTATGTAATATTAGTTTTCACAAAACCCTGTATTTAAAACTAAATTTTTATATCCTGTAAGCAGAATTTCTAAAATGTTTCCCCAAAGATGTCCAGCTCTAGTCCCTAGAATTTGAATATAGTGAGCTGTCACTCCCGTGGTTATGTTAATTTTGTATGTTACAGTTGACCTTAATATAAATCAATTATCCAGGTGGCCTGCGTGAGCCCTTAATAGCTGAGAGCTTTCTCCTGCTGATGGCAGAAGGGTAAGTCAGGCATGTGACATATGAGAAGGACTTTTCCTACTGCTGATGGCTGGAAGACCAAGGAAGCTACATATAAAGACTAAAGAACAGCTTCTAGGAATCAAATGCAATCCCCAGATAATATCAGGCCAGAAACTGTGTCCCTCCACTCCACAATCAAAAGGAACTGAACAGTACCAACAACATGAGTGGTCTCAGAAGTAGACTCTTCCCAGAGCCTCTAAAGAGGAGCCCCACTCGCTCCACATCTTATTACTGGCTTTGAGAGACTCTAAGCTCACCTGAACTTCTGAACCTACAGAATTGAGAGATAACAAATTAGGCCACTGAGTTCATTGTAATTTGTTACTTCAAAACAGAAATTAAATACACAAACATCATCTGTCAATTTGACATGAATTTTAAGTATACTAAGGTGTCACTGCTAAAATTTTCATTATTAACTCACTTTTGCTGAGTATAAAGTTGATGGCACATTACTAACAGGCAACCTAGCAATGTGTATAGAAAGCCTTAAAACTGCTCTTTTGGTTTGAAA
>NW_011442031.1:0-1020 GCF_000754665.1 Bison bison bison | reverse complement strand
TGTGTGTGTGTGTGTGTGTGTGTGTGTGCATGAGTTGTAGTTATAGAAAAGTGTATGTGAACATGAGGAAGCACACATATGAGGATCTGCAAGGAATAAGGTGGTTGAATAAGAGGTAGAAGAGCTGATGGGGATCCATCATTGAGGAAACCAGAATTGGGGAAATAAACGATTCTTTAACATGTTTCCTTGTGTCCCTTTACATCTCTGAAAATGCTGGGAGATAGCTCACAGGTCAATGAAGAAACACCTGGCAGGAGACACAAGAGACATGGGTTAGATCCCTGGATCAGAAAGATTCCATGGAGAAGATGTTCAGAAAGAGACTGTCTTATGTCCATGTTCTCTCAGGGACTAAATAAATGCTGTTTTGCCCAACCAATGTTGGCTGGTTGAATGAATGTATGACTGCATCCATTCATACAGGAATAAATAAATAAACATAATTAAAAGCATGGCTGGGGGCTGGTTTCAGAAAGTCTGCTTGAAGTTCACCATGTTTGGAAAGTCACTAACCTGAACATCGGCCTCTCCAACTATCTCCTGGATTTATCCAATGAATGTTCCTGGGAACTTGAGCTCAATATATTCCAGAAAACTCTTTCTTAGCTAAGACTGGACTTTATTGTAGTCATAGTCTAGGAAGGACCTTACTCATCCTTTACGTATCTCTCATATCTGTTTTGTTCATTTTCCAATCCAGATTTTCTTACCTCATGGCAGCACTTTTTCCCCTCTTTTCTATATTGGCACTGTCTGGTTCTGGCCCTCGTCTCCACTTTCAAAAGAATGGATATGAAAATTTAAATTATAATTTTCAAAAGTTAAAAACATAACTTACACACAAATGTATACTGATCATATATCAACTTATTTCCTTTACCAATAAGGAAACCAGTAGGATGGCAGAGGCAGTTCAAGGTGAATGCATGTGTGCTAAGTTGCTTCAGTTGTGTCCAACTCTTTGTGACCCTATGGACCATAGCCCACCAGACTCCTCTGTCCATGGGATTCTCCAGG
>NW_011442030.1:0-1020 GCF_000754665.1 Bison bison bison | reverse complement strand
TGAGAATTACATTTTCTGTATAACGTGTTGAGTTGCAACACCAGTGTTTCATGGCTTCTTCCTCCTTGAGTGATGTGGAACCATTCTGACCATAACACTGGCTCAGAAAATGAAGCCAGGAAACAAAGACAGCCTTAAATTATGTTTCTTGCTAACAGATTCAAAATCCTATTGGCTTTAGAGAATACTGGATTGTCAGTAATAACACAAAGTATAAACAGTGAGTGCAAAGTTCAACTGGCAGTCATCCAACAAAAAAGCAATTGAAAGGTAACTGAAGACTTGTAATGTTAATTCAGTCTATGAAGGCAAAGGAAGGCAGTCAAGTGTTTGTTCTTGGCTTAAATTTAATTTCTAATACTCAGTATTTTAAATAAGCTTATTGTTTTTAGCAATGAGCTTCTCTAGAGCGTATTTTATTTTTTTCCCCAAGCAAGTGAATCCTTTCTCAAATTATAGACATTTTGACTTGATGTGGTCATTAGACTCAATACTTATGGATGACTCATACAATTAAACCATGTTGCTATGTGACTTTTGACAGTTACTAATAATTTATCAGCTTCCTCTTCCATAAAACGGGGGTAATAGGACCCACTTTTCACAGGGCTGCAGTGAAGATGAGACATGCAACAAGTTTCACAGTACCCAGAATGCTAATAATTCAGTAACAGCTACTTATTATTAGTAGTGGACTTGCCCCGTGGCTCAGATGGTAAAGAATCTGCCCGCAATGCAGGAGACCCCGGTTCAATCTCTGGGTTGGGAAGATCCCCTGGAGAATGGAATGGCAACCCATTCCGTATTCTTGCCTGGAAAATCCCGTGGACAGAGGACCCTGGGGGGCTACAGAGGAATCCATGCAGTTGCAAAGAGTTGGACATGACTGAGTGATTGACACATACACTATTAGTAGTAGTATTGTTAGAAATTATTTTGGAGGCTGGACATGACTATATCTGTAGGCACAGCCGTATTACTGCATAAATGCATTAATCCAGAACAAAGATGGCTAGAATA
>NW_011442029.1:0-1020 GCF_000754665.1 Bison bison bison | reverse complement strand
TCCTTCCATCCAGGAATAACCTTTCTTAGCATTAAGTAAAAAATCACTCCATATGCCCTTGCATTTATACAAATAGAAGAATACAGGCATATTAATATGTAATATGCTACTTGATTACCTGTGACACATACAACATTTTAGGGTTTGTTTGTTGCTTTTGGTCTTGAATTTCTAAGAAACAACTTGGTTGCATTTTGATTTTTAAGACTTTAGTTTGTCTTTTAAAATATAGCATTTATTTAAAAATTCAGTATGCAACAACTGACTTTTAATGAGTTTTAAGTAGCTTATTTGCATATAAAATGTATTTTTAGATTATCTTAGATCTCATAATTTGAAACTGGGCTTAAATGGTGTCAATATTTGAATTTCACTAAAATGCAAGCTCCATGAGGGCAGGGATTTGTTGAATTCTTACATATGTTAATTATTAATGTGTTCTTGTCTATTTGAAAGTTGATGATACAGTCAATTATGCTATAATGCTTATTTTGAAAATCAGCATCATTCCAATGCAACTGAAATGTTAGTAACAATTCAAGCATGATGCAAATTTTGTACTAACTTATTCAATGATTTGCTCAGTCAGAAACACCAGCTGAACACATTAAACTGCAACCAGCTAACCAAGCCCTATAGGAATATAACACACACAGAGCTCAAACATTATGAGCTACCTTGGTTCACTGAGTGATATCCTGCAAGATTGTGTTTTGTTACTCTTTTGCACTTATGCATGTTTCTATAGAAAAACACTCATTTAATATCCCAAGAATATTTAAGCATCTTGATTCAAAAATGTCAAATAGTGCATGCAAAAGGACAGCTTAAACACTGAAGAGAAGCTTGAGATAATCAAATATTTTGAAAGAAGAGAATGTGCAGTATTTCCTGAGCAGCAGGAGTAAGGGAGTAATCCACACTGAAGATCATGACAGAAAGGAGAACCAGTGAACAATTTTTCTCACAAAGAAAAAGCTCCTGTCCCTATAAACACTCAAAAGGAAATGGAATTCCTTG
>NW_011442028.1:0-1020 GCF_000754665.1 Bison bison bison | reverse complement strand
TATATAAAGTGAAAGTGAAGTCACTCAGTCGTGTCTGACACTGTGACCCCATGGACTGTAGCCCACTAGCCTCCTCTGTCCATGGGATTCTCCAGGCAAGAATATTGGAGTGCGTTGCCATTTCCTTTTCCAGGGATCTTCCTGACCCAGGGATTGAACCCAGGTCTCCCACATTGCAAGCAGATGCTTAAACCTCTGAGCCACCAGGGAAACCCATATATATATGTTCATATCAAATCCATTTAAAGAAGAAAAATCATATAATTTTCTCAATAGCTGCAGAAAATATACTTCCCCAAACCAAATATTATTCATGATAAAAAATGTTATATAAACTGAGATCAGAAGGAAATACTCCCAGTCTGATTAAAAGTATCCATGAAACAATCATTTGTGACTTTTCTGATAGGGTTTAATATCAATACATAGAATGATGTTCTTTAGGAATAACTTTTCCCTCTAGATGAAAGTTTAAATCCTATTTAATTCATTTCTTGTGTTTTGGTTTAGACTTCAAGATATTGAACACAATTTCTTGTTCCTAATTATACTCAACATTAACATTAAAATGAGTATAAAAAGGACTTTGTGTCCACATTTTATTTATCAGGCAATGTTCCAATAGCTTTGGAAATACAGGGAATTAAAATCTATTAGCAATAAACATTGCCCCTTGGGAAATCCAGCTCTTGGAAATGCCGTCTTAAATATCTATTTTATCTTTACAAACACTAATTTCAAAACTTCTATAAATTAAATTCTAAATTCAGTAAACCAAATGCCTCCTTGTTACATTTTAAAACCCAGTTTTTAGTACGTTTTTTCTTCCCTAAAAACCACTCTACTAAAGTGAGTGATCAAGCACATTATCACCATTACCAGTAGGTTCATTTTCTTATGCTGCAGGGCACTGTAGGTTCATTATAAAGCAATTGCTGTCCCTATAAGATGGATTTATTTTTGATAGGATTCCCTCTTTTATAGATAATCATGTGGGAATCATATAGTTACCACATAATT
>NW_011442027.1:0-1020 GCF_000754665.1 Bison bison bison | reverse complement strand
TTCCTTCTCCAATGCATGAAAGTGAAAAGTGAAAGTGAAGTCGCTCAGTCGTGTCCAACTCTTCAGGACCCCATGGACTGCAGCCCACCAGGCTCCTCCGTCCATGGGATTTTCTAGACAAGAGTTCTGGAGTGGGGTGCCATTGTCTTCTCCAAGCTAAAGCATAGGAGAAGTTAAATAACTTATTTAAGGTTGCACAGTTAGGAAGTGGCAGAGCTGGAATTTAAACTGATGCAGTATGGCTTTGGAAAACTTATTCTTAATTGCCATGCAATTCAAAGCTTGTAAGACTTTTACACTTTTAAAACTCTCTTTAAAACTCTGTACAGTATTTACTAGCTGAAGACGGAGAGCTTTCCTTTCAAGAATGACAACAGAGACCTTTCAATAGAGAAATCATCATAGATCAAGAAGCAACCACTTGAAGGATTTCTGACTGTGGATAAATTATATGAACCTAAAAGCTTTTATAGATAGAAAAAGACCTTACAGATGATCTAGTCTTAAATCCTTCACTTTCCAGTTAAGACAGCAAAGGCCCAGATAAGTCAACAGGTTAAGTGCTATAAAAGATTCTCCTCAAATCTTAGCAAAGCCAGGGTTAGACTAAACACTGAGAAAGATAAATAAAACTGCTTTTGCTTTATTTCAGTGTATGTATTTAAATATAAATATGTAAATAATACTTTAAATAATAAATACCTTAAATAATACTTTAAATACTTTAAATAATAAAGTGATCGCCAGGATTCGCTTTTTAGTGAAGAAACCTGTTTTCATTTTAAAAACCTGATTACATAAAAAGCAGCATGTAACCCTCTTTACTGGAAATCCAGCAGCTCAGACTAACAGGTTATGATCTGGGCACCTTCCCCACCTGGTGGCAGCATAACCTATTGCAAGTTCTCAACCCCACCCTCCAGCATCAATACCCCATGAGTGAGTGAGTGAGTGAACGTCGCTCCGTCGTGTGCGACCCTTTGCGACCCCAAATGGACTATACAGTCCATGGAATTCTCC
>NW_011442026.1:0-1020 GCF_000754665.1 Bison bison bison | reverse complement strand
ACACACACACACACACACACACACACACACACACACACACACTCAGATTTCTGGTCAGAGGAATGGACTAAGTCCTCAGGTCATTGAGATTCTCAACCTCAGCACTACTGACATTTGGGGCCAGATAATTCTTTTGTGGAGGGTGCTCTTGTGCATTTTAGGGTGGGTTAGCTGCATCCCTCCTGTCTTCTACCCACTAGAAGCCAGAAGCACAGACACCCCTTCCACTACTAACTGTGACAACCAAATACGTCTCCAGACATTGCCTGTATCCTCTGGGGGAAGAAGTCACCCAGGATGGAGAACCACCAGTATAGGAAAAGCTAGTCTTGTCAGATTCTAAATATGATGAAATCTGTGTATTTGCATTTTAAATTAGGTCATGACTAGAAACTATAGAATTGTGACAGTGAGGAAGCATGAGGTAAAGGGAGATGCCAGTGTTTCTTACATGTTTTGCCATTGGGAAGATAGGACTCTTCCCTACAGCATCATGGAATATTTATTCTCTTATTTTACAGATGAAAACAAAGCTCAACTAGGGTCAGAAGTTATAGAACTGTTAGATGATGGGCTGGAATTTGAACTGTTAACTGACAGAGTTGGCTTCTGTTCCAAATGTACACTCTCTCTATTGCCCCAGATTTCCAGAATTCAAGAGGTCAGTAAGGACATCAAAAGCTTAGGACGACAACATTAGTCCAGACTGAGAAACAAACAGTGGTCTTAGCTACTCCCATGAAGTAACAGAAATTGACAAGAGTGAAACAAATCCGTGAGGGCTAGACCCATGGCCCTTGTTGGGACTACACCAGTATTTATTCTTGTTGTTCAGTCACCAAGTCGTGTCCGACTCCTAGTGACCCCATGGACTGCAGCTCGCCAGGCTTCCCTGTCCCTCACTGCTTCCCAGAGTCTGCCCGAGTTCATGTCCATTGAGTCAGTGACACCATCCAATCATCTCATCCTCTGTCGCCCTCTTCTCCTCCTGCCCTCAGTCTTTCCCAGCATCAGGGCCTT
>NW_011442025.1:0-1021 GCF_000754665.1 Bison bison bison | reverse complement strand
GGCAGGCAGGTAGATGTAAGAGTTTCATGCTGCCTTGTCCTTGCCAATTACGTCAGCTGAAGCCAGCGGCATGAATCAGATCATCAGCTGGAGGGTAAGGTGGAGGGGAAGGGTGGAGAGCTGAAGACCATGCCGATGGCAGGGATAATCTCTGTCCCTCAGGAGTCATATAAATAAGGGAGTGGGACCAAGTGGGACCAGCCCAGCCCCATCACTCCAGAGCTGAAGACGGTGGCCATTCAGGCTCTGGTTTTAGCCAGCCAGCAGACTCCAAGCCCATAAATTCCTCAAGAACTGTTTATCTAAGCCCTGCAGCCCCCATCCCTGAGCCCCGGGAGAGGACTTACCCGCTTTTCTGCAACTGTTTAAGGACAGCTGATGGGGTTGCCCCTGGGCTTTTCTGTCTCCTGGGGCACAAAGAGAGTCGATGGTGGAGGGTCCCCCTTTAACTCGAGATCTCACTGAAAATCCAGATCATTCCTGGCCCCCTCCCACAGGCACACATACAGCATCAGCTCTGAGATCTATCCATGGGAGACCCGGTCCTCATGTTCTAGATGTCAGAGCTGGTGGCTAGCCTCAGGTCTGACACCTAGAAAGGAGTCATCCTGGAGTCCTCTGTCTACATGTACCCTGACAGCCCTGATGGATGTGAAAATGAGCGTGTTCACTTTGATTGCTTGCTACCCAGTGCATGCATTTCACCACGCCCTGGATGTGCTTTCTGTCACTGAATCCATAGGACTTTAGGAGATGGGAACATACTGTGCCCATTTGACAGATGAGAAAACTGGGGCCCAGAGAAGTCAAGTGATTTTGCCCGAGGTGGAGTCTGCATGCGTCTATGCTGGGCACACTCCCAAGTCAGAATGCTGAATTTATGCTGGATGCTGGCCGTGTCCGTGTCTTGGGAGAGCCCACCCCCAACCCTGCCACCCCTCAGCCGTGATGAGTGTGTGTGTGTGTGTGTGTGAGTGTGTGTGTGTATCCCCCTCCCTGCCCCTGTGCTCTCCTAGACTGC
>NW_011442024.1:0-1028 GCF_000754665.1 Bison bison bison | reverse complement strand
CTGGTTTGATCTCTGGGTCAGGAAGATCCCCTGGAGAAGAAAATGGCAACCCACTCCAGTACTCTTGCCTGGGAAATTCCATGGACAGAGGGCCCTCGAGGGCTACACTCCATGGAGTCGCAGAGTTGTACATAATTTAGCAACTAAGTAACAACAACATATATAAACACACACATATATTTTTATTGCACTTTGTGTTATTGTGCTTTGTAGATACTATGTGTTATGTTGTGTTGTGTTGTGTTTTATAAATGGAAGGTTTGTGGTAGCCTTGTGTGGAGCAAGACTATTGGAGCCATGTTTCCAATAGTATTTGCTCACTTTGTGTCTGTGTCATATTGTGGCAATACTCGCAATATTTCAAACTCTCTACCAGCAAAATGATTATGACTCACTAAACCTCAGATAATGGTCAGCATTTTCTAGCAATAAATTTTTAATATTTTAAAATTAAGGTAGATATGTTTTTTTTTGTAGACATAATGCTATTATACACCTAACAGACTATAGCATAGTATAAATATAACTTCTGTATGCACTGGGAAACTGAAAAATTTTTGTGACTCACTTTGCTGCAATATTCCCTTTTTGATGGTCTAGAACCAAACTGACAGTATCTCTGAGGTCTGCCTGTACGAACAATGGATTATTACTCAGCCACAGAAAGAAATGGAGTTCTGATACTCTATGTCATCCATTTCAGCATGAATGAAACTTGAAAACATTGTGAAAAAGAGCCAGATACAAAAGGACAAATAGTGTATGATCCCACTTACTTGAAATCACTGGAGTAGGCTAACTCACAGAGACCAAAGTAGAATAGAAGAAACCATGGACTGACGGGTGCATGACAGGAAATTATTTCTCTTATTGAAATATAGTTGATTTACAATATTATGTTAGTTTCAGCAAAGTGATTTAGTTATATCTAACAACAGACTGGTTCCAAATAGGAAAAGGAGTACGTCAAGGCTGTATATTGTCACCCTGCTTATTTAACTTGTATGCAGAGTACATCATGAAGAGCG
>NW_011442023.1:0-1021 GCF_000754665.1 Bison bison bison | reverse complement strand
TTGTTTCCAACCTTTCTTATTGTTCTCCACTTTTTCTAAATTGGTGGCAAACTTCCTCCTGTTGGCCTGGAAACAGCTGAGCAACAGCTGGAAAGGCTCATAGGCATGCCCCCTCCAGTAATCAGAACTGGACAAATGAAAGTCAGAATAAAGATAGACTAGGATGCCAGCAGCTCCATGTCCCAAAGTAGTGATACTGGTCTTAGACGAGTCACTTGGGGTGAGGGCTGAAGCTGCCAGCATTCCAAGTCTAGCTTTGTCATTTACTGGCTGTGTAACTTAAGGAAAGTTACTTTGCCACTCTATTCTTCAGTCTCCTCAAATACAAAGCAGGAATAGTAACATCCTCATAGGGTTATTATAAAGAGAAAATAAAACCATCATAAATAACTAAAACAGTCATTGGCACAGAGTAAACACAATGAAACTTAACTATATTTCCTGTCTGTGTGAGTGTCTGTGTGGGTATGTGAAATGTCATTAGCCAATGAAGATCTTTTCTAGCATGAATAAGTCATTCATTATTGAATGAGTTACATTTAAGAGTCAAACTAAATATTTGGGGGTTTGATTCCTGTCTGAGAAAGCTTTCTTCTTGAATTTTCTATTTGTCTTTAAGGTAGAAAATAGTGTTGTAAAGGGAGAATGGAAAACAAAGATACCAAATCCTGTAAGAGAAAGTTCTTGATCCCTGAAATCCAGGATAAACCCTCGGAACTTAGTTCCAATGAAATCCTTGTCAGGTGGGGCATGACTGTGCAAGAAAGAGTGACAGAAAAGCTAGGGGATGACAATGAAGTGAGAAGAACCCTTGTGGGAAACAGATCTAGGAAAGGCTGAGTAAAAGAAGGTCCTGGAAAATTGGATAGAATTCAGAAAAATAAATCGGACTAAGATGGCTAATGTTAATCAATCACTTCCCATGTGTCAGGTACTATTTAAAGGACTTCATATGCATTAAATGCATGTAATGCTTACTTCAACCTTAAGAATTCCCGTTTCACATGTAAGGAAACCAAGG
>NW_011442022.1:0-1021 GCF_000754665.1 Bison bison bison | reverse complement strand
CTGCACTAGTAACGAGCATGGTATTTATCTTGTATTGAAAATAAAACACAGTTTTTATAAGACTTTGCAGTTTGTCTTTTTTGTTTGACTTATGATTTGTTAACTGTTGTGTATGGTGTGAATAATAAATCCATATATCTGCAATATAACAAATTGCTGGTATTTTATATTTAAGCCACCCTCCTGGATAGTGGTGTTTTTTTTTTTTGTTTTTTTTTTTTGCCATTTTGATGGTCTTTAAAGCAGATGATATCTGACTAAAATTAGGATTTAGAAACCTAAAAGATTTTTAGGCTGTTTTATTTTTAAATCTAAGTTTCAGAGAACATTTGTTTAATTTTAGAGGATTTTAACCTTACTAGACTTTAATCAGACCTTTTTCTCCAACTAGAGGCTTAACTGGCAGCTAGACATCTCTACTGGAATGTCTGCTAGGCATCTCAAAGATAACATGCCAAGGCTGAATTCTTTTACCCTTGTGCATTCCCCACCACCTGCTCAGCCCCAGCAACTAGCATCAGCATCATTTCAAATGCTTAGGGCCAATACTTTGAAATTATTGACTCTTCTCACACCCTACGGCCAGTACAGCAAGAAATCTTTTTGTCTACTATATCTAGAATCTGACAACTTAATTACCACTCCCACTACTTTAATTTTCTGCCTGTATCACTGGAGTAATTCCTAATAGGTCTCCATGCTTTCTGCTCCTGCCTCCCTATAGTCTGTTCTTGGCACAGCTGTCAGAGTTTCTGTCATATCTCTGTTCAAAGTCCTGCTATGACTCCCCATTCCTATTAGAGTAAAGCTTCAGTCCTTAAAATGTTCCTCTGTGATTTGGCTCCTAGTTCCTCTCTGGCTAGACCTCCCAGTACCTCTCTCCCTGCTCACTGCATTCCAGCCATTCTGGCCCTCCTTTTTATTTATTATTTTCAGCTACATCACATGCCTTGTGGGGTCTTAGTTCCCTGGCCACTCAACCACTGAACCTGGACTTTGAGTAGTGAGAGCTTGGAGTCCT
>NW_011442021.1:0-1021 GCF_000754665.1 Bison bison bison | reverse complement strand
TCTGCCGGGAGTTGTAGTCTGTATCCAGCTTTGGCGCCAGCGGCGCATCCCTTTCTTGGTGGCTCTGGTTCAGGCAGGGCTACCAATTGCGAGGTGGCCCCGTTTATCTTAGGAAGAAACGTCTTCTGCCCCGCCAACCCATGGGCCTCCCTGCCCCAGGACTCCAATCACAGTTTGATCGAGACTTGCTCTCTGAGTTAGGAAACGGAGGAGGGAACTGAAAAAAGTGATCCCACAGCATCAAGGGCAGGGGAGGGCCTCGTCGGATACTCCTCAGAGTCTCCAGCGCCTATAGAGCGGTCTTTTAGAATCACTGAGGAGTTGATGAGGTAAAGATATTAGCAGACACCTGTCCATCTCTTTTTGATGGCTAAACGAGGCTTGACCTGGGCTGAAAGAGCTGAGAGTAAGGGGCACTTCCTCAGCTCCCTGGGCCCTAGGAACTGGGACCCTGGAACCCAGTAAAAACTTGTCATTCCAGATTTAGGAATGGCCTGAGCATAAGCCTGAAGGCATGGAACTGGTCTGAAGGCTTACACTTCTGCTCCATCAAAAACCCCTTCTCCAGGAAGAGCCAGAATCTTTTAAAAAGGTAAATCAGAGCTCCTCAGTCCTTCACTCAAGATCCTTCAATAGATTCCTGTTGCTCTTAAAATAATTTCCAAACTTCTTTCCATGGCCTATAAGGCCCCATGTGATCTGGTCCCACCTCATCTAGGGCATTGTCCCCTTTCTTAGGTATGTAATAAGTTCCAACCTGCTTTGTTTTGGAACCTTGGACATGCCAAACTGCCAAACTAATTATTACCTAAGAGCGTTTCTCACATGCTGGTCAAACAACCCCAAATACTCTACATGGGATCTTTGCTTGTCTGGCTCCTTCTCATCATCCAACAAAAAGTCACCTTGTCAAGCTTATCGCTGAGCACTGTATTTAAAATAGCTAACCGCATCTCTCCCCCTGACACACACGCACGCACACACACACACGCACACACACACACACACACACCTGTATCAT
>NW_011442020.1:0-1021 GCF_000754665.1 Bison bison bison | reverse complement strand
AATCAGGGGGATTGGCCCTTATCTCGAGATGAGTTGGGGAGCACAGGGCTCTTCTCGTGTTGTGGCAGGAAATTTGGAGTTCCTCTCAGGTTGCAATGTATATCTTGTGGAACATCTTGAGTTGCTTAAAGGGAGGCAAGACTCCTTTTTAGTTTCAAGAGTTAACTCAGTATTGTTCTTGAGGCGCTGTAGAAGAAAGGGTCTCATCTCGCCTTGAGGGGGGAATCTCATGGTTTTTCTCAAGTTGTGGCAGGACGGTTGGGGTTCCTCTAGAGTTGCGAAGGGGTTCTCAGGGAACCTCTCATGTGCCTCAGGGAAGTCAGGTCTCCTTTTGAGTTGTGAGGGGGAGCACGAGATTCCTCTCAAGTCACTGTAGGGGAATCAGGCCTCATCTCGTGTTGACAGGGGCATATTATGTTGTTTCTGTAGTTGCGGTTGGAAGCTTTGGGTTCCTCTCAAGTTGAGACGTGGACATCAGGGAACCTCTCATGTTGCCTTAGGGAAGTCAGGTCTCCTTTCAAGTTGCAAGGGGCACCTCATGATTCCACTCGAGTTGCTGCAGGGGTACAGGGCATCATCTTGAGTTGATGAGGAAAACTCACGGTTCCTATCCACTTTCAACAGGGATTTTGGGCTTCCTATCAAATTTCAGCATGTGAGTCTGGCCTCATCTCTTGTTGAAGCATGGAAATCCACTTTTCTCTCGAGTTGTAAATGGGTGCCGGGCCTCCTGTCGAGTTGAGGTGGAGAATTTGTGCTTCCTCTGGAGGTTCAACAGCCAAGTCAGACCTCCATTTATGTTGTGAGGTGTTACTCGGGGTTCCATTCGAGTCGGTGCTGGGGAATCAGGCCTTATCTTGAGTTGAGGGGGAAATCGGTGTCCTTTTGTCTTGCGTCAGACCGAGGGCTTCCTCACGACAGGCCTCTTCTTGAGCCAGGAAGGTAAAGTCGGGATTCCTCTTGAATCGAAGCAGGGGAATCGACCCCCATCTCTAGATGAGGTGGGGAACACAGGGCCCTT
>NW_011442019.1:0-1022 GCF_000754665.1 Bison bison bison | reverse complement strand
TATTTTTTTAATGAATCTGTTAAAATGTTCTGCTTTAATTTCTCATATAGCAAATATTGATATAACTTACATAATAAAAACTCTTTGGGGTATTCAGTAATTTTTGAGTGTAAAGAGGTCTTGAGATTAAAAAATGTTTTCGAAAACTGCTACTCAGTGGATACCTGTGTCTCCTCTGTCTCACTCCCCACCCCGTCTGCTTCTAACTCCTGGTACAGTCTGTCCTGATTCCCCAGGTGCTGACTCTTCTCCCCAGTCTCTTAAGCCCCAGTCTTCCAGACTCTACCCCCGACCCAAATCTTATCCCTGCCTTCCTTCCTAGTCTTTCTGAACCCTACCCCTGCACCAGTGGAAATACATCAGTCCCTCTGGCCTCACCCATGATTAATTATTTCCTCTAATGTAGTAAGCTGGGAGAGATAATTACGGGGTACAGATGTTGAAGCTTGGGGGATCAAAGGGATGGGCAGCTAGGTGGGGTCTGTAGCTGCGTTTGCGGGTTGGTGGGTGGGTGGGGGCTTGCTGAGTCCACACTCAAACACCACTCGCAAAACAGATCTGGGCCAGGGCTGTTTAGGAGAGTAACTTTGAGAGACTTAAATGCACAGAAGGGGAAGACAGACAAACAAAAACAAGGAGATGAAAGAGCAAAGAGCAGCTTGAGACAAGGAGAGGGAGGGAGAGGAGGAGGAGGGAAAGTGACAGACGCTGACAGACACCATTCAAAAGCGACAGACAAGCAAAGAGAAAGCTGCAAGAATAGAGAAGACCCCCAGGGCACAAGGCTCCGGTAGGAGGCAGGGAGGGTGTGAGAGCTTCGGGGCCAGGAACTCCCCTGTTTCAGGCTGTTGAGTCTGGTCCCTGTTCCGCCTCACCCTCAGATTCACTCCCTAGGTGTGTTTGTTTACTGGTCCCTCCCTGTCTCACTCAGATGCTCCAGCTCTAGGATCTCGGGGTGCAGATCACATTCTCCCAGACTCCTGAGCCCCGCCGGGTCCAGACATGGGTACCTCCAGCATCTT
>NW_011442018.1:0-1022 GCF_000754665.1 Bison bison bison | reverse complement strand
CTTCCCCCTTTTTTTTTTTTGCCACACCACACAGCATGTGGGATCTTAGTTTCCCAACAAAAGATTGAACCCAAGGGCCCTGCAGTGAAAACACAGAATTTTAATCACTGGGCTGCCAGGGAATTCCAAGAGCATTCTTAATTTCTTTCATGATCATAGATTTGTAATTTTCCTTCTGAGACCACAACAAATCCCCCCAAACACATTTGCTTCAAATCTTCAAGAAACAAATAACATGATATTATGTCCAATCTTTCAAAGTATAGAAAAGAAATAAGAAGAAATCAGAGTATCCTGCTAATTCCAAAAATCCCTAATGTAATATTAGCAAACAGAACCCAATGGAACATTAAAAAATACACAGAAACACACACATACATGCATGTGTGTGTATATATATACACACACAGACGGCATGACCAAGTAAGGTTTACTGAGAAATGAAAGGATGATTCAAGAATAATTAAAAGCTATGGGCTTTCACCTGATGTTGATCACTTCTTCCCTGAACCTGTCTTGTAAATGAACCCCTACCCTCTAAGTTCATGCCTTCTCACTCTCTTCCCATTATCCCACCACCATTGATCATCTGTATTGTTGATGCAATGAGCCTCCTAATATTCCTGATGAATCTACATTTTGATGTTTCCCTATTTTCACTCCATCAGAGATTCTCCACAGCCTTCAAAGCAAAGTTCAGTCCTGGATCATAGCGTGGGATGGGGGCTCTGCCCACCTCTCTAGCTGTTTCCAGCCTATGCATATTGGTCAGTTCTCTAGCCGCCACAAGATACTTGAGATCTTCAACTCTTATCACTGTTTCTTGCCTCAGTGCTTCCCCATTTGCTGTGTCCTCTGCCTGAAACACTTTTCTTCCTCCTCTTAGCTTCCTTCCCAGCTTATTCTGGCATCATCTCCTCCGAGATGCCTTCCTCTGCTCGACTGAGTTGGTTACCTGTCCATCTTCCCCACAGCACCCTGTTCAGACCTCAGATGGGCTCACCATAGTGCATGGGAATTGG
>NW_011442017.1:0-1022 GCF_000754665.1 Bison bison bison | reverse complement strand
TATTTTAGGGAAAAAAAAAAAAAAACAACTGATAAGCCATTTTTCAATATAGCTATTACCTCATCATGAAAATCAATATCTTCAGAAATTTCAAGAAGCCCATCAGGATAATACTTAAAGTAGCAATTCCATTTGCCCAGTAAAAGCCTCACAGTTAAGTTAGTGGATGTGGGTTCAGAATTGATGAAGAATGTCTTGTTTAAAGGTGTGAGGTAACAGCGTGCACTGGGACAAAGGCAATGTCTGAGGATTATGATTGCTAGAGATACCCACTATCCTTATTAAAATCCCAACTGTCTTAAATTTTAAGCAAAATGGCAACCTAAACCTAAAATTCATATGGAAATGGGAAGGACCTGGAATGGCCAAAGCTCTCTTAAAAAGAGCATGTTTGGAGACCTCATGCTCCTTGGGTAGTAATGTCACCTTAACGATATTAAGTCACCTCATGTGTGGACCTGGACTCTCTTTTATTTACTTAGTAGTTTCTTTCAGTGATGTTTTATAGTTTTCAGAGTCTCAATTTTTTCCTTTTTTTTGTTACATGTATCTCTAGTATTTTATAGATGCTATTATAAATAAAATTGCTTTATTTATTAGGTTTTTAGGTTTTTTAATATTAGTGGATAGGAATACAATGGATTTTAAGGTAAATCTGTATCTAGTTTGTTAGTTCTAATAAAATGACACGTTAATTATGATTTATATAAATAAGATCATGTCATCTACAAATAGTTCTTTCCAACATGGACATGTTCTTCTGTCCATATTTGATTGCCCTAGCTAAAATCTCCAGTACTATTTTTGAATGTAAGTGTGAGATAAGATATCCTTGCCCAGTTCCTGACCTTGGGTGTTAAGCATTCCATCTTTCTCTATAAGTATGAGGTAATTTATAGCGTTTTATAATTGGTCTTTATTAGGTTGAGATAATTCTTTTCAACACCTTAACTGTGTGTGTGTGTGTGTGAGAGAGAGAGAAGTGTTTTCTATTATAGAATACCTTGTTTTGTGTTCACTGT
>NW_011442016.1:0-1022 GCF_000754665.1 Bison bison bison | reverse complement strand
TCTGAGTCCTTGACTCTGATCCCATCTTTGCTCTTACCTCCTAAGTGAGAAGTACACTTAGCATTTGATGTTTTACACTGTTAGCTACTTTTGTTCATGTGTAACCTTGTTCCAACTAGATTACATGCTCCTTGAGGGTAGAAATTACCCATAAATGTTGCCCTGCATATCATAGCTATTCCACAAATATGAGATGGCAGCTGATTAACCTATGCACTTTGAGAGCATCAGAGCATCTGCTGAAGACAATTTGCTCCATGGTCATTTCTATGACTGGCATGGCTGTCATGCTGACAAATGTGTGAAATTCAATGGAATAATTTTGAATATCATTAAGGTGGTATTGCCAGACCTTTCAAGGAGTATTTTCCAGGTTTATATCCATAGTCTTGTAGATATTCACTTCTGTCTTTCCAGGTTACACATTTTTGCTTATTTGTTAATATCCCTCTGTTTTCATAAATGGCTTGACCTGTTTGCTAAATTTTATTCTATCATTATAGAATTTCTACCTATAGAAAGAACAGGTAGCTTTTCTGATGTAGCTACTTAAAAGAAAAAGTAAAAACCAGAATTTAAAGTAACTATCAAACATTCAAAATCTTCTCCACACTCCCTTTCCCACTCCTCAGGGTGAGAAAAAAAAATCAGTGGGTCTAAATTTGTCATTTATCCTGTGTCTGTCATCTAGATCTGCTGCTTTCCAACTATGTCAGTGTACCTTTTCAAAATTATTTTTTCCTGCTTTGTGACTATAACAGAGGTGTCTGTATTCTTTTCATGCCCCTCACTTTAAAAGAGTTTAAAAACAGAGTATTATCTCATTGACTTGGAGTCATAGTTAGTGGCCTTGCTTGTTTTGTTTCCCACAAGAGACACAAATGCCTCTTCCTTTACCTAGCTACTTTATTCAGCTTATTCATTCTGGTTTTTGTCATAATTATCATTTCCTCAAAAAAAAAAAAAAAGAATAGGTATTATGAGAAATTTCTCTAGGGTTCCCTCCCAATTTCCTCACTGCC
>NW_011442015.1:0-1022 GCF_000754665.1 Bison bison bison | reverse complement strand
TATTCCTGTAACTGAGCAAGAGATTCTGCACGCAAATATTCAGGTTATTATGAGTTCAATTTTGATTTATATATTTTTGATGCTTAGGATATGACAGTATGCTAATGTAGCTTTAAAACATTATGCATTTTAATTGAGTCTCAGTATATTGTCATTCTCAGCTCTTGTGGCCTGAGCTTATAGGTAAATTTGTAAGGTTTGAGTTGACAAGGCCAAAGAGGAGTTTCCGACTTCCTTCCTACTTTACAACTTTTAGACTTGGATAATGAGCTCTTATGGAGATAACTAGGGATTTCTAAGCCTACACTCTAAGTCGAGGCTCTATTAGCATGGGAGCATATATTCAAAATACAGATAAGTGGTCCTCTAACTATATAGATCCCACTAATCCAGAGATTCTGCTCCAGAGTTTGGAGGGGGGCCCAGTGATGTTCACTTTAATAAACACCCCAAGGGGTTTTGATGAGGGTGTCGTGCAGGATATATTTTGAGATACACTGATCTACATCCATACCTCCAGCCTGAGAGTACCATTAAAGCAAGGCACATAAGCAGTTTTCAATATTGAAAGTAACCAATGTAGCCTGTGCTGAGGCTTCCTGAGTTCAGCAAAATAAAAGGTTTCTAGGTTTTGTCTGGATTTCTGTCCATCAAGTTGAATGTTGACAGTAGTTGCCATTCCATAGTCCTGGAGCAGCTCCAGGCCACTTAGTATGAAAAGAGATTCCCAGATTTAATAACCAGATACCCTTAAAAAGCTACTTAGTTTCCAAATCTGATGTTATAGATGCTACAGATGAATTTATTCAACACCCACTTCCAATACCTTTTCCTCATACTCTCTTATACTTTAGGAAAAATCTATATTCTTAGCAATTATCATGAAGCTAAGAATTTCTTACCTTACCTGCTGCTGCTGCTGCTAAGTCGCTTCAGTTGTGTCCGACTCTTCTCGACCCCATGGACTGCAGCCTTCCAGGCTCCTCGGTCCATGGGATTTTCCAGGCAAGAGTACTGGAGTG
>NW_011442014.1:0-1022 GCF_000754665.1 Bison bison bison | reverse complement strand
TGATGCTGGGAGGGATTGGGGGCAGGAGGAGAAGGGGACAACAGAGGATGAGATGGCTGGATGGCATTATTGACTCAATGGACGTCAGTCTGGGTGAACTCCGGGAGTTGGTGATGGACAGGGAGGCCTGGCCTGCTGCCATTCATGGGGTCGCAAAGAGTCAGATACGACTGAGTGACTGAACTGAACTGAACTGTGGAGGTGGGAGTCATTGATGGTTACCAGGATAATAAACAGGTTTCTGAGCACAGTGATCTGGTACATGGAGAGAAAATGTGCAAATATGAAGTGTTGCAGTTCTGGTTTCTCTGATAATTGCAGAAGAAGAAATATATCGTTTCCTGTTATCATGTGGCCCTCATCAACTTGTTGATTTTTTCTTTGATAATAGCCATTCTTACTGTGGAAGTTGTACCTCACTGCGATTTTGGTTTCTCTTTCCTTGAAGATTAATGATATTAAGCCTCTTTTCATGTGTCTGTTGGCCATGTGTATATCTTCCTTGGGAGAAAACGTCTATTGAGGGTCCTTTACCCACTTTTAATATGGTTGTTTATTTATTTATTTTAATTGAGTTGACTTAGTCTGATATATAGTTTAAGTTTTCTGTTTCTGTCTATCAACATGATTTTTGGGGTACTTTTGCCTTCTCATTTCAAGTAGAAGAGAACACTTCAGCTTATATGACAGTTCTGGATGTGAAACTCCCTCAGCTTTTCTTTATCTGGTAGAACCTTTATTTCTTCTTCATATCTGAAGGATATCTTTGCTAGATGGAGGATTCTTGGCTAGCAGTTTTTATATCACAATAGTTTGAGAATGATATTCCATTCTCTCTTGGAATGTGGAGTCTGTGCTAAGAAATTTGTTGATAACCCAATGCGGGTATCTTTGCAGGGTGCTCACTTTTTCCTGGATACCTTTAATTTTCTTTCTTTTTAATAACTTTTATTTAAATGTAATTGATTTACAATGTCATATTAGTTCCAGGTATACAGCAAAATTATATATATATATATATA
>NW_011442013.1:0-1022 GCF_000754665.1 Bison bison bison | reverse complement strand
CTCCTTGAAGTCCAAGGGACTCTCAAGAGTCTTCTCCAACACCACAGTTCAAAAGCATCAATTCTTCGGCCCTCAGCTTTTTTTATAGTTCAACTCTCACATCCATGCATGACTACTGGAAAAACCATATTAGGTCTTGAATGTCCTCAATCAGCAATCCCCAACCTTTTTGACATCAGAGACTGATTTCATGGAAGACAACTTTATCCCTGAACCAGGGGTGGCAGGGGATGGTTTGGGGATGATTCGAGTGTATCGTGTTTATTGTGCACTTTATTTCTAATCTAATGCTGTCACTCATCTGAGCAGAGGTGCCAGGCTGTGGCCTGGAGGTTGGGGACCCCTGCTCAAATACACACTTACCATTTGTTTCCTCTACCTCTGCACTTCCATGAGGAACAGTAACAGTTGTAAAGATTTTAAATCACTTTGTGAGTTTCCACGCATATGCCAAGTCAATGCTCAGTGGTCAGCTGGTTCATTCACCATCTACCAAGTTCAGCATCCAATTCCATGCGTGAGTTCAGTTCATGCTCCCCCCAAGCTACCTCATGTACGAATTCACAATTGTTACATCTCAGAATCATTTTAAAATAGTCTTAAATTTTAAGTACTGAACATGTAAAGCAACAGGGGACTGGTGTTTAGCAATATTTGCATATAAACTCATTTCTAACCCATTCTGTAGGTCTCATGCCATTAGTCAATGTCTCCATAGGCTCTTCAAACATGAATTCATCATGTTTTATTAGCTTCTGCTGTAACTGTGGCTCCCGAGGGGTTACACTAGGGAAAAGATACTTAATCATGTCTTTGAACTTTGAACTTTCTGGTAAATAAACCCCCCCAAACCCTGTCTTTAACCAAATTAGTTTCATTTCTGGGAAAGAACAGATCTGGGATTGACTTGTTGGTTCTCAAAGATTAACACAGAGTAGCATTTATATTGAATTTTAGATTAAATGATTTTACTAGAGCCTCTAAAAAAATAGCACTTTTTATCAGGTCAGACAAACAGCTCT
>NW_011442012.1:0-1023 GCF_000754665.1 Bison bison bison | reverse complement strand
TGGCATCACTGACTCGATGGACGTGAGTCTCAGTGAACTCCGGGAGTTGGTGACGGACAGGGAAGCCTGGCATGCTGCAGTTCATGGGGTTGCAAACAGTCAGACAGGACTGAGTGACTGAACTGAACTGAACTGGCTAAACTGAAAAGAAAAATCTGGCATGATACTGCATCCATTATTAGAAACAAGCTACAATCTCTATCTTTGAGGCTGTTGATCAGACTGCAGGAAAAGTGACACTGGTTTCAACATAAAGAAGCAAAACCAGTTTGGAAGGCAATATGAAAGTTCACTGAATTTGAAAATGGGCATACTCTGGTCTAAAATGTTTCTCTCTCATCTCATTTTAATCTTGTATGTAGTAGAAAATATTAGCATAACTTAGATATCCATCACAATTATACTTGCAAAAATCTTTAACAGAAGCAAATGTATTTTCAGGAATATATAAAAAGAATTATACACCATAACCAGGCTGGGTTTACTCCAAGGGATGCTAGAGTGGTTAAATATTTGAAAATCAGTTATACATATTTACCATGATCCACCAAATTAATAGACTAAAGAAAAGTCACATAACTATATCAGTTTATTCAGAAAAAGCATTTAGCAAAACTCAAAGTCCACACATGATTAAAAACTCTCAGAAAAATGGTAATAGAAGAGAATTTCTTTAACTTGATAAATGGCATCTACACAAAACTTACACCTCACATTATACCTAATGTTGAAAGCCAAAATGCTTGTGTTGAGGAGTCCATAGCTGGTGCACTAAATTAAGAATATGCAGATTATGACCTGCTGCAAGAGCAGGCAGAAGACACCCACTCTAGGGTGGAGAGCAAGCTCCCTCAGCATCTGAGCTCTCACTTTGGGGAAGTGAGAATCTCAGAGTCATTTTAATTGAAGGTGCAGCTTCAATATGCTCACATAAAGGCAGTGAAGTCACAGGACTTATTACTTACAGATCCTGACAAAGTCAGGAGAGGCCCAGCGAGCTGGGGGTAAAGGCAGTGAATATGA
>NW_011442011.1:0-1023 GCF_000754665.1 Bison bison bison | reverse complement strand
GGCAAAGAGTCGGACATGACTGAGCGACTGAACCACAGCAGCAGCAGACATCTCACACACTAACATTTTCAGGTGGGAGTGGGAAGTAGAAAGACAAGCACAGCTCCCTAGTCAGTTATGAAGTGTGAGTGAAATTCTTGTCCTAAGGCTCCTGCAATTACCCAGTACCATTCCTCTGGGTATTATATACGGCAATGCTGCTGTGCCCATCAATAATTCTGAAGTAACAGCAATCCAGGAAAACGAAAAATATAAAGTAGCATATTCATTCCCCTGCTTAAAACCAACAGCATAGGATGATATAGTACTGCCTATCTTCCCCAAAGAACTGAAAACACAAAGAATTTATCATTTTCTCTATTCATAAAAACTTTGGGGAACGTAAAGCAGAGGGGACATCTATGTCTTTCATTTACTACCTACACATTCATCCCTTCTCAGATGGTTTTTTCCAGTGTCTACTCTATGCCAAGTACTCATCAAACAGCAGAGAAACACTCCATAAAACAGACATGGCATGCTGTTACTGACAAATCAGCAAACAGCATTCCATCATTAATACCATGGACAGTCAACAAATTAAGATTTTCTAGCTTTCTCAGCTTTTACATAAACTGACAATTCTGCATGAAAAAGTTTAGTTTTCCTTTAAACTCATAGAATATGCTTCAATCAGCCTTATTATTTATTTCAATACTTTTTGGTCTCCATATATTTTTCATGTTTTTTCTCAAAGTAATAGCCAAGCAACAAGTGATAGCACCTTCCACTGTGACTTAACTTCTATTAACATTTTTAAGAACTCAATGAGCAGAGCAGAGTAAACCAAAATGACATGGTTGACAGTTTAGTATGCGTAGATTTGAATTAATATTACAGAAGACACCCTTGGCATTACAAATCTACACATAAATTCTTCATCGTAGTATCAAACATACGGTAGCCCTTCAAATTAACTGGATATTCCCAAAGTATATTCATCTATCAGATCAGATCAGATCAGATCAGTCACTCAGTCGTGTC
>NW_011442010.1:0-1024 GCF_000754665.1 Bison bison bison | reverse complement strand
GGGTTCTTTACCACTAGTGCCACCACTGAAATAATATTTGAAAGCAGGTTGCTATGCCAAGGAACTAAACATGAGACACTATTTCTATATTTGGTCATAAAGTTGCTTGGGCATGTTCAAGAATGTTTGGAAAAGAGAATGCATGTCCCAAACAAATGTGATTCCATACAGCTAATTGCATTGCTAGTTTTGCAAAAATAATATGACAGTGGTCTCATATAATTTTAGTGTATACATATTTTTAGGTGAAATTTAACATAGTTCTCTAAAACTTGAAAGCATCATCATGAGAAATATTTTCCTTTGAACAAGTTAGAAATGTCCCCTATAAAAATTAAGACCATGTACCATATTTAAACCTACTCACTAGAAATCTTTATTCATGTACCACAAGTTTATTGATCTCCTATATACCTATCAGCAATATGACACACTTTACAGAGACTGAGCTGAATGAACCAGCTGCTTCTTCTCCTTTTGGTCCAGCAATATAAAAAATGCACATTTTGTTATTGTAGTAATTGTCACGATTAACAACTTCTGTAAATAGTAGTGACAGTAATTTTTTTTATATTTTATTAATTAAAGCAAGTTCTTTACAGTTTTTGTAACATGTGATTAAAAAAATGAAGAATCATTATTTTACATAGGAAATGTTACTTAAATCATCCAAGTGACTAGACACAGTTATTAAGGAAAGAAGAGTAATTTAGCAAGTATATTCTGTTGAATTAGATAATAATTTGATTTATGAATACATAAAGAATAATTTGATACCAATAAATTATTCATTATAATGTCTATAGAATCTTTAGTGACATTATCTCTATCATTCCTGATATTTAAAATTGTCTTTGTTGTTCTCGGTCAGGAAAGATCTTTATCAATTTTATTGTTCTTGAGGTAAAAATTTCTAGTTTAACTGATTATTGTTTGTTTTATATTTAGTAATCTCTACTCTTTATTGTTTCCTTTTCCTCTTTATTTTAGATTTAACTTGCCTTTTTTTTTTTTTTTTTTTTTT
>NW_011442009.1:0-1024 GCF_000754665.1 Bison bison bison | reverse complement strand
TTTGTGACCCCATGGACTACACAGTCCATGGAATTCTCCAGGCCAGAATACTGGAGTGGGTAGCCATTCTCTCCTCCAGGAGATCTTCCCAAGCCAGGGATAGAACCCAGGTCTTCCATATTGCTGGTTCTTTACTAGCTGAGCTACTGGGGAAGCCCACAGGATACAGAGGAACAAGTTAAATACACCATAAGAAAGCAAGCCACATTCTCCATAGGACAAATGACCTGGTTTCTAAAGCAAATCACAGTTGTAAAAAAAAAAAAGAGGAAAACAGAAGGAAGGAGTGGTTGGCAGAGGAAAACAGAGACTTAAAGGACCTGACATCCTGCCATAATGTGACTTCAGATTCAAACAAATTAAATGTAAAAAACACTAGATAAAAATCAGAGAAATGTACATGTGGACCAGGTATAGATGACATTAAGGAATTACTGTAAATTTTGTTCATTGTGAGGATGGCATGGTCATTCTGGCAGCTGAATAATACCCCCCAAAGATACGCCCATAACCTAATCCAGATCCAAGAGTATTTACCTTCCATGGCAAAAGGCACTTTGGTAATGTGATGAATTTAAGGACCTTGAGATGGGGTGGTCATCTTGGATGACCTGGGTGGGCCGAAGGCAATTATCAGGATCTCTAAAACAAGGGAGGCAGGAAGGTCTAAAGCAGAGAAATGTGATATAGAGGCTGAAGTGATGTAGGGCTGTAAGCCAGAGACTGTACGAGGCGTTAGATGCTGGAAAAGGCAAGGACGGTGGTTCACTCCTAGAAGCTCCAGAAGAAATATGGCCCTGCCTACACCTTGATTTTAGACCCATTCTGGATTCTTGACCTCCAGAACTATAAGATTATAGTGTGTATAGTTTTAAGTCACTAAAATTGGTGGTAATTTGTTAAAACAGCAATAAGACATTTAAAAAAAATATATATATATATTGATTGATTGATTTTGGCTGTGCTGGTTCTTCGTTACTGCATGGGCTTTCTCTAGCTGTAGGGAGTGGGGACTACTCTCTAG
>NW_011442008.1:0-1024 GCF_000754665.1 Bison bison bison | reverse complement strand
TAAACCAGCAGAGACTATGCCATCTTTTGACAGCTTCAGGAGTAAATGAACAGCCAGCAGACAGTATTAATACAAGAGAGAATAAAGGGTTGTATGGCCATTTCATGGGACAGAATTAAAATGGGATTCATCACTTTTGTCTGCATTTCATTGGCCAAGATATTATCATATGTACACACCTATTTGCAAGGGAATCTGGGAAATACAATCTAGCTAATTGTCAAGGAAGGTGGGGCCACTGGTCTGGTAAACAGTCAGCTACACCTAGATTGTCATTTAAAGTTTGTTAAGGACAAAAATTCTGAAATGTTTACTGTGTGGTTAACCATTGGCTAAGCACTGTCTCAACATTTAGTTTGCAAGTAGCTCTAGAATAGGAAATGTGGCTTAAACATCTTTCCTTTCTTAGTACCTTCTCTTGCACAAGAGGTGTTTGAAAAAATCTTGAAGGAATTAATTTACTTAATTATATTCTAGTAGCAAAAGCAAATTAATGCAGCTACTAGAGTGAAAAATAACCTCCTTCCTCAATGAAAAGATCAAGCCAAGTATTTTTGAACCGATTATATTTTTATTAAAATAACTACAATAAACCCATAATTGGTTATTCCAAATAATAGCTGAGTTTGTGAATTTCAATATTTGTTTTATTATTGAATGCAAATGCGATGATAAAGACTCTTTATCATGATATAAAACATAAGCATTCTCTAATTTTTCTTAAGAGAACAAAAACATGCAGGAAGTGTTTAATACTACAATAAATTGGCAATTTCCTAATTTGATAGAAAAGAAGCATTTATCGGGTGATGTTTACATGTGGCAAGAAATCATTAAAGTAATAGACTCAAGTCCCATAAATCAACCAAATAAGCCCTAAACTATAGCATCTATTAATAGTTAAACTCAATTTTCAGTTCACAGCATTCAATGAATGAATGAAAGGATGGTAACTGATAAGAGTCAAACTTCAAATATAGGAATAAGAAATTGTGTAAAAAAAAAAAAAAAAGGTGTGGGGCGG
>NW_011442007.1:0-1024 GCF_000754665.1 Bison bison bison | reverse complement strand
AAACACTGATTTTTTTTTTTTTTTTTTGGTTACTAATGTAAGGAATTAAATTACTGTGTATTTAGCATGTAAGTTGTGGTATGGTTTTGGACATCTTAATGGAATAGGGTAGAAAATAGTCTAGGATATACCAATGAACTGAAGAAAGTTGAAAATGCAAATAGTTAAATCTAGATGTGATCCTGTATTGGAATAGAAATGAGTAGGACAGATACAATAGTGGGAGGAATTTTATATTTGTAGTGTAAACAGTCATGGGATTAATGAAGAAAAATTGCAGTATTTTTTAAATTGAGATTAATTACACAAACCTAAAAGCTGCCATTTTAACTGTTTTGAACTACTGATGCATTGCATGCATTCACACTGTCATACAATCATTATGATCATCCACCTCCAGAACTTTTTCATCTTCCTGAATCAATACCCTGTGATACATTAAACACTCATTTCTCCTACCCTCTTCCCTCTTTCCCAGACCCTGGTAACCACTAATTTATTTTCTGTCTCTATGAATTTGACTACTTCAGATACATCATGTAAGTGGAATCAGCAGTATCTTTCCTTTTGTGACTGATTTATTTCATTTAATAGAATATCTTCAAGATTAAATCATGTTGTAGATAGTGTCAGACATTTCTTTTTAAGGCTGAATAGTATTCCATTGTAAGTGTATACAACATTTTGTTTATCCATTGTCTAATAATGGATGCTTGTACTGTTTCTCTCTTTTGACTATTGTCCATAATGCTACTATGAACATGGTTGTACAAATATCTGTTTGAGTCTCTACTTTCAGTCCTTTTGAGTATATAAAAAGTGGAATTACTGGATCTTATGATAATTTTATGTTTAATCTTTTCAGGAACTACCATGCCATTTTCATAGCAGCTGCATCATTTTACATTCCTAATATCTCCACATCCTTACCAACACTCATTTTCTACGTGTTTGCTTATTTTTTATCATTATAATAGACATCCTAATGAGTATGAAGTATAGGTCGTGGTTTTTTTTTTTTTTT
>NW_011442006.1:0-1024 GCF_000754665.1 Bison bison bison | reverse complement strand
TCTTCTGGAAGCTTTGTTTTTCTTGATTTAAGGGAACAGACATGGCTATGACCACCTCTTTCCTCTTCTTCCTGCCGTGAAAATGTCGGGAGCTACAGCAACCATCTTGCAACCGTGAAGATAACGAGCAAATACGTTGAGGATGGGGGCGCAAAAAGAAAGAAAGATCCTAGATCTTTAATGACACTCTTGAGATGTTAAACCAGCCCCAGATGGCTCACCTCCAGACTTATCAGGATGTGGGATAATTAAAAACATTTTTATTGTTTAAGTCACTGTTAGGTCTCTACATCTCACTGCTGGAAGTGTTCCAGAAACAGATAAGGGCAGCCTTTACTGCTCCAGTTCCCCAGGCCAGGGTCCTAGGAATAAAATCCACCCACTGCCTCACCCTCCACATCTCACAAGCCACCTGGGGATCTCACCTCCTCGATGTCTCTCCCTGTCCTCTCCAGGCCATGCTCAACTGTTCACTTCACAGGTCAGAATCTCCTGCTGCCTGTCTCCTCTCCAAAGACTCACCCCATGGCAGCCAGAGGGATTGTCCTAAAATGCAGACAGCATATAGACTAGTGTCCCTTTTTTGCTTCAGAACTTGTCCTGGCTCCCCCCTGCCTCCAGAATAAAACCTAAACTGCTTAGCAAGGCGAACACAGCCCTCACAACTTGGCTCACAAAGTCAGCCATCCCTCACCTTGCACTTCTTTTAACATTTCCCGAAAGTCACCATCTGGCCATGCACCCCAGACTTGGCCTCCTCTTTTGCCCTGGCCCCAGCCCAGAGGCCGGCCCAGACACAGGTGGGTCCCTCACACCCTCCGCTGGGCCTGCTTCTTTGGCGTTCACACCACTCTCTCTATTGCTCGTTTACTGACTTGCTTTTTTCTCCCTCCCTTACCAGAAAGTCAGTTCCTCGGCACCAGGGCTGCATGCATTGTTCACCCTGTGCCCCGGTGCCCGACACACCGCAGGGCCGTGATAAATGTGTATGGAGTAAGGCAGTGAATGAGTGAGTGAATGAATG
>NW_011442005.1:0-1024 GCF_000754665.1 Bison bison bison | reverse complement strand
TAATATATATATATATAATTTAAAAATTGAAAAAAAAAGACCTGCTGGTACCCCACTCTTATCATGAGTTGGCTTCTGCTTACCTTCTGAGCTTCTTGTCTACCCCTTTCTTCTTGGACTTCACACTCAAGACTTACTACAGTTCCCAGAAAACCATGCTATTCTCTTCCCATTCCCACCCTCTACTCTACCCCTGGCCTTTATACTTCATTCCTTCTCTCTGAAATGTCCTTTTCCCCTCCTGGCAATGAATGAATTCCTACTCTTCCTTAAGTCACTAACTTGATTCCCCAGTATTTAAGCCTCCCAGTATCTCTAATTCACAACTGGCTGTAGCTCTTGTCAGTGTATTGCAATGACTGCTCACAAGTCTTTCTCATTTACTGGAACAAGAGCCCTGGAGGGAGGGGCCTTTATTTCAGCAACAAGTTGCTCTATAAATATTTACTGAAGGAATGAACAGACAACTCACCTCCTTTGGAAATCTTGGCATTATCTGGAGAAATGGAAATCTGCTTTATGAGTATCATCATTGTTCATTTGGTTTATTCTTTAAGCTTATAAAGTCTCCATAATTCTAGGTTCAGATTAGAAATCTATTATAAGCCAATATCCCTCTGAGCTGGTCTCCTCATGAGAAAGTTTCTCAGGATAGTAAACTCCAAGATTTCTAGGAAATGTCTGTCTTTTTGCCTTAAAATGACCTTAATTCATAAGACTAAATACCTTCTGACATCGAGGTACTATGTTTTGCCTTTTTTGCAAAACAGCTTCCTAAGTGCATCATGTGAACTTCACGATAACCCTCTGGGGCTGGTAGGGTGATATTGGTTTTCCTCAGTATAGATGAGAAAACTCAGGCTGAGAGATGTTAAGGCACTTGCTCAAGGTCACACAACAGAGCTGAGACTAGAACCCCGTTTAGTTTCTTTTGTACAATACTATGACCTTAAGAATGAGCTGCCTAGAACCACAGATCTTGGGTATCCAGTGAGAAAGTCCCAGGACTTTCCTGGGGCTGAGC
>NW_011442004.1:0-1025 GCF_000754665.1 Bison bison bison | reverse complement strand
GTATCCTCCCCCTCGGTCCCCAGCCGGGCACCCCGGGCAGCCACAGAACTAGTCCCTGTCGCGGCACTGGTGATGGCTTCACCGATGGTGAACTGCAGTTCTATTTGCTTGGCCTGCAATGAAGGGGACAGAAGCCAGGGGTCAGAGGGAACATTTTAAAAACATCCATTTCCATAAAAAGGCCGCTTACTGGTCTTGTTTCTCAGCGTGCTTTGTTTGTTTCCACTCTTGCCTGGAACGCTCTAACAGGATGGTTGGAAAGTGGGGCAGGGTGAGGGAACAGAGCGCCCAAGAAGGACTTGAGGATCTTTTCCCAAGTCCACGTTGCACTTTTCACCTAAGCAGAGAACCAATAAGCGATTTTTACTCTTTGGAAGACTGGAATCATTCACTTGGGGAGAAGGGACAGACTGCGAAGCCATACACATCTCGAGGGAAATTCTGTCTCTCATCAGTTAAGTTTAACAGCACTAAACTCTGAGCCTCAATGTCGTTTGTAACATGAGCATAAATAATACCATCACCCACCTCATTCAGGCCATAGGGATTAAACAAGGTTAATGTACAAACGGCGACTAGTAGACACCTGATTGGTAGTAATTGTACAATAACACTGGCCTTTATCACTGACAGACATCTCCACTCTGTACACTTAAATTACATGACATCTGCAAGATCCTCTCAAATGGTTGTCAGGGCTTCCCTGGTAGCTCAGTCGGTAAAGAATCTGCCTGCAGTGCAGGGGACCCGGATTAGATCCCTGGATTGGGAAGATCCCCTGGAGAAGGGAATGGCAACCCACTTCAGTACTTTTGCCTGCCATGGACAGAGGAGCCTGGTGGGCTACAGTTCTCGGGGCCACAGAGAGTCAGAACGACCGAGAGACTAACAGACAGACACACACACACCTCGAGGCTGCGAAGAGTCAGAAACAACTAAGAGACTCACTCACACTCACACACACACACACACACACACACGGGGCCATGAAGAGTCAGAAACGACTGAGACTCACAGACACACAG
>NW_011442003.1:0-1025 GCF_000754665.1 Bison bison bison | reverse complement strand
TTTCTCTAGGGGAATCTTCCTGACCCAAGGATCAAACCCCAGTGTCTTGCATTGCAGGCAGATTCTTTAGTGTCTCAGCCACCAGGGAAGCCCCAGAAAATCAGAGATTGTGTAATTTTAAGGAACTTAACTTAGACCTGAGGCTGATGGGTTTGTTTCTGGAGTTTCCTTAAACCTTAGAAGGGGTCTAGGCTGTATTCCGCATAGAGACTAGGTTAGTCCTCCAATTCTGGATAGAGGGGCCCAGCATGGCAGCCCGTTTGTCCTCCACATTCTTCTCCATGATCACCGATGTCACTAATTCCTAGTGTGGTTACTACTAAATACTGCCCGTGTTCTGCTCATTACCACCCTTTCTTCCCCAAATCTTATGGTACATGTGAATCCCTACCTTTTAAAATGTTCAACTCTAGAATTAAAAAAAAATTTTTTTTTCTTTTATTTAAATCCCTATTTTTCACATTAGGTCATTTGACAATGTTGGTTTTTAGACACCAGAATAGTTTAAAATCATTGGGGGGAAAATCTGCCGTACTAGCTTTTGCTTGGAAAACAGTTGTCAAGGAAATAGATTTTTGCAAAACATTGCTTCCCAGGAGAGCTCTCTCTTTCCATGTATCCCCACACTGAACATTATTCTCCTGTGCAATGCAGTAGGCAAAGGTACCATTGGCAGGTAATTTGTCTAGTCAACATCTAATTATGAATTAAAACCCTTGCTGTCACATTCTGAGGTCGGCAGCCAATGGTGGACCAAGTTCAAATTCAGTTTATAGTCCACCTGCAATGTTCTTGGACTTATAGAAACGACAGAAGATTTCTTGGCCCTGGCCCTAGACAGGGAATAGGATTCTGTAAACTCTATTAGTAGACAATAAGAGGCACCTGATAGATGGAGCTGAAATTGCAAAACATTGTTCCATTAAAAGAAAAGGTGAAGGCTCCCGGGGCAGAGGCTGTGACTCAAGGCGCTCACATAAGGAGATACTTATCTCATGATTAGAGTGCTGGCGGCCCAGATGCCA
>NW_011442002.1:0-1025 GCF_000754665.1 Bison bison bison | reverse complement strand
TTTTTTTTTTTTACATTTTCATGAATGGAAATGTTTGAAAATTGCTAGTGTGTAAGAACCATTAGTACAAGTTATTAGCATTTTGTGCATGGATTTAGCCTTGCCAACAAGGTATTTTGAGAAATTCTCCTCCAGCATGGCATCAACATGCCTGTATAGTAGAAAGTGGCCTAAGGCTTTCTTAATGGAAGTAGTGGTCAGTATCTCTAGTTATCCTCTGAGAAGAGTCAAGCTTTCTCTGTCACTAGTGATAGACACCGTATCTCCAGGCACGAAGGCAGTTCATCGGTTGCCTGTGATCCACACATCTATCTCTGTTATGGCCATTGGATTGTGCTACTTAATCCTGTCTGAGTGGCTTCCCAGGAAGAGAAAACAATCTCTTTGTTCTAACAACCCTGAAAAGACAATATCTCCTTATTGATAGGAGAAAGGGCTCAGAACCTTTCCAAAGTGAGGGGTGTCTGGCAGAGACTTACAGGCAAAATCTGTCCTAGGTGGAGTCCATTTTCTCCCACATAAAGATGTAAGTTCAAGAAATTACTTAGAGAGATTACTTATAAAATACCTCTTCAGGTATCTCAGAACAATTTACTAAGCAAGCATTTGAGTCTAAAGACTGAGCTGATGTTTCCTAGAGGGACAATTATCATGTACTTCCAGTGTTCACTACAGCAAAGAAAATGAGGGACACAGGTTTCAATTTGAATTTGCTTCCTGGGGCAAGAAACTCTTGTTTCATATAGTTTATAGATTTTTCATCCTGTCTTATATTTTGGGGCAGAATTTTGGTTTGTTAATAACATTCTATAACTAGAGGTCCTGTTTAGGAATGAAGTTACATAAATACGGGGAAATATTAGAGGCCTTTCAACTTCCTCTCAACAGAGCTTGAATTAATTCATACCATGAATCTATGAAGTGAGATAGAAAACTTCAGATAAACAAATACATATATAATAATATATATATATATATATAAAATTGCACTGTGCAACTAAAAGTCAGCCCATATATACATATGG
>NW_011442001.1:0-1025 GCF_000754665.1 Bison bison bison | reverse complement strand
TCCAGAGGAATGGTATGGGGAGCGATGTGGGAGGTGGGTTCAGGATTGGGAACATGTGTACACCTGTGGTGGATTCATGTTGATGTATGGAAAAACCAATACAATATTGTAAAGTAATTAGCCTCTAATTAAAACAAATAAATTAAAAAATAAAAAATCAAGCCCTTCAGTCTATGACCAAGTTCTCCCAAAGACTGAGTCTGAGTGAGGGATATTTGTGTTACACCTGCTTGTAAAAGAACTTGAACTCTTCTTTTACCTGTGAGCAATGTTCCAGGCAGTGCTAATCTTTTTTGTTTTTTTCTCTAATGTAGCTGTTTAACCCAGGCACCCAGGATTCCTACTCTCAGTTTCCAATCCTTATGGCATTTACCTTAAGGGGCTAAGTGGTCTGTCTTGATGTCCAAGAGTTCCTACAAATATATATAAGTCAGATCTCACTATAACTCCTGATACAAAAGATATTTAAGCAACAATTGAAGTCCAATGGGAAATGGATGTTAATTATGTTAAGCTGTGCTAATGGCTATGACAAATAAGCTCTTAAATTTCAGTGATTTAATAAGCTGAATCTTCTTTCTTCATTTTGTAAATTCCCAAAAGGTCATTCCTGGTCAGCTTTCTTCCAAGCAGTGATGTGAGGACTTGGGCTTCTGTTCTTGTGTCTCCATCGTTTTCAAGAAGTGTTTTCCAAAATCATGCTATTTATTTGCATCAAACTGTCAGGAGGGAAAAGAGAAAATATAAAGAATGTAGACTCATCTCTTAACCACTTCTTCCTGGAAGAATTCTACCTCACTTATGTTCATACTGCCTTGTCTTTAAACCTGTTCGAGCAGCTGCTAAGAAAGGGCTACAGATCTTTGGTGGGCACATAGCCATCTTTGCCACACTTGCCATGAGTCAGATTTTCATAGTTCTGGATGTTTCCTCAAGATACAGCAGCCTGGGACCAAGTGCAAAGTACACAGATGATACTAAAAGTATTCCAGAGTTGGAAAATGGCAAGGCAAGTATGCTAAAGG
>NW_011442000.1:0-1025 GCF_000754665.1 Bison bison bison | reverse complement strand
GTGTGTGTGTGTGTGTGTGTGTGTGAGGCGGGGGGGAAGGTTGTTTACGATTCCTGCCTAGGACTAGTGTCAGGGTTTTACAATAAGCCCTTTTTGTTTACCATTCAGTTTCATGAGAGACTATGAAATATTTACTTCCTCCCTCTCATTGCCACAGTCCCTCATCTGTTTAAAAAAAGGAAAAAAAAGGCATGGACAGTCAGGTAAAGTGCTGGGCTCTACTGGACACGTGGCACTGGACTGCCGTTGTCATCATTCAGCCTTCAGAGCGTGTTCCCCACGCCCAGGAGCCTCCAGTTTAATAAGCACTGGAATCACCGGGGACCCGCAGCACAGACAGGCTGGATCCAGAAGGTCTAGGTAGGATCTGAGATTCGGTGTCTGCAAAGCTCTCGGGTGATGCCAATGCTGCTGGTCTGCGTGGCTGCCTACCACGTGGTCCCGTGTGAGCAGAGTTACACTTGACAGCACTTGATTGATCATGGAAAATGGAGGCCAAAATCTTTAAACTATCATTTGTTTGAAAGTAGAGTATCTGTTAATAACAAGCTTCTCTGTAGAGGACGACTCGCCTATTAACTGAGGGGTCTCGAGTCTTTTTCATCCTTCACTAAATTCTGTTGTTCCCTTACTTAATACCAACGCAGAAGAACGTCTGCTTGGTTGTACTCTTTGGTCAAGGTGTTTGTTAATGTCTCCATTTTCCCAACCAGAATAAAGAATATCAACATTTCTGCAAATGACTATCCTGCTGCTGTTTCTGACCTTACTATTTATAGCCCAAAGTCAGGAAAAAATTAAATCAGTTATAATATGCACATAACTCAAAAAGATATCCACATTAGAACTTAAGAATCAAAGTCACGTATATAAGTGAACCTCTCCCCACCCCCACTGAAAAGTGAGGACTACAGAATAAACCCATCATGGTGTTCTCATTCCCAGGCCTGCGCCTGACTGAGGAATTTGACACAAACTGAACCAAAGGGAAGTCGGGTTTTCCTGCTCTCACAGGCAGCTAGCGC
>NW_011441999.1:0-1025 GCF_000754665.1 Bison bison bison | reverse complement strand
CTTACTTTCAAGTCTGTGTGCTGTGTGTGTGTGTGTGTTATTGCATTGGACAAAACCTCCAGTAAATGTTTAAAATAAGTGGTGCAATCAAGTATCTTTGTCTCTTTTCTGATCTTAGGAAGAAAGTATTTCATCTTTTACCAATTACTGAAATGTTAATTGTAAGGTTTTTGTAGGTGTTCTTTATCAAGATGTGCAAGCTTCCTTTTATTCCCAGTTTGCTGACAATTTGTACCAAGAATTAATGTGATAGTTTGTCAAATGTTTTCTGATTCTACTGAGTTAATCATAGGTTTTCTTTGTTGACACAGTAAGCTAAATTGAATGATTTTTCAAGTGTTAAACCAACCTTGATTTTCCAGGGTAAATTCCATTGACCACCATCTATTATCCTTGTTATCTTTTGTTAAAATTGATTTGTTAAAAATTAATTAGAATTTTTCATCTGCATTTCATAAAAGAGATTAGTCTATAGTATTCTTATAATATCTATGACAAGTTATGAAATCAGTGAGTTGTGTCCAACTCTTCGCAACTCCATGAACTGTAGCCCACCAGACTCCTCTATCTGTGGAATTTTCCAGGCAAGAATTATGGAGTGGGTCGCCATTTCCTCCTGCAGGGAGATCTTCCCAACCTAGGCATCGAACCCATGTTTCCTGTCTCCTACATTGCAGGCCGATTCTTTATCCACTGAGCCATAATATTTAATTTAGAAAATCTTTCTTTCTTGAGGAAAAAATTCAAGAAGAGTTAAAGCCAAGATTTGAGAAGCATATAGTCACTAATCTGCCTACTCATGAACAACATTTTCAGTTGTCTTCAATAGCAAGTGGAAAAAGCATCTTTCCAAAGAAATACTTTTCCAAAAATTTTGTCAATTTATTATATGACAATATTTCTCCATAAATTTTACTTATTTCTTATTATTAAGTAATTCTACTTTGTTTTTTAAAAGCCTATTACATACAATTTGGTAAGTACAGCACCACAGCATTATAGAACTAGAAACTTTTTTTTTTTTT
>NW_011441998.1:0-1026 GCF_000754665.1 Bison bison bison | reverse complement strand
GAAGACACTAGATAAAACAGCAAAAAAAAAAAAAGATGTTTGATCCTGCTACAAAATGGGTGCATGAAGGAGTGTGGCTAGAACTCAGCTGATCCTAAGGTGCCTCTATTAAGTCAAGAATAAAAATTAGTGGAAGAGTCTTACAAGACAGATTGGACATCAAGAACTCAGATTCCTCAGGAATGAAGGTTTCAGTAAGAAACCCAACATTCGGAGGTACTTGCTGAAGGCAACATCAACCATGGCTCATGGCACTTGGATACTTTCTTCTTGCTGTGTTTATGCACACGTTTACATACCTGCACAAATGTCCTTCTCTCTTTTCATTTTCCCTCAGGATAATTTTACTCTTTTGTACTTGTACTATAACGTAGCATTTGAGTGGTAACCTGACTGAGATCCTAATTAAACTTTAGTTTCCTCCCTTTGAGAGTTTCTGATCATTCTAAGGATGATTACACAACATTAAGCAATTTTTGGAAGTGTAAGTATGGGATTAGATTTTTATTTCTGTGCACAAAGCACATAACACAACATAAAAGGCAAGTATATACCTGAATAAATGTTTATTGAGTGAATATATAGAAAGGAAGGATTAATGAAAAGGTAGATGGATGAATAGATGGCTAAACGGATCGGTAATTATGATATGTAGTGATATGTATGTGGTATGTAGTTACAGCAAAGAAGAAATGTATGTAATCATTTCTTTTAAGGAGAATTCTACTCTCTATTTCTTCCATTTGGAACTTGTATTAGACATATATGTTAAAGCATCTCAGTCTATTCTTTATGTTTATTGCTAGTTCGTATCATCCGTAATTCTTATATATTTATTTTTTATGGAAATACAGTTGAATTAAAATGTTGTGTTAACTACTTCTGCACAGCAAAGTGACTCGTGTGTGTGTGTGTATATATGTGTATGTGTGTATTTGTGTATGTGTGTATATGTGTATGTGTGTGTGTTAGTCGCTCAGTCGTGTCTGACTCTTTGAGACCCCATAGACTGTAGCCCTCCAGGCT
>NW_011441997.1:0-1025 GCF_000754665.1 Bison bison bison | reverse complement strand
GGAGCCTGGTGGGCTGCAGTCCAGGGGGTCGCAAGAGTTGGACATGATTTACGGATTACACAGCAATGACAATAATATAATCCTAAAAGAAGAAAGCAAAAATAAGAGCTTCTAACATCAAACATTATTTTAGAAAATGAAGACAAAATGAAAGTCATTTTAGTTAATTAAATCATTAACTAAATGAAGAGCTAGTATTTACTAGTAAATATTTGTTACTAAATACTGATCCCCAAATATTTTGTTTTTCTAAACAGAACTTGTGTATTTATTCATGTATCAAATATATAAAGGAGTAATATAAAACATGCAAAACAAATATGGTTGACTGAAACATTTCTGAATGACACATTCTGTTTGTTTGGGAATGCAGATAATGGTACTGTAAGCAATTACCAACTTTGTTTTCAAGTTTTCTGAGGATTAAGCATTACATGTGGTTGATTAAAACCATGCTTCAGATTGTACTGGATCTGCAAGATTTTGGCTTTTGATTTCTTTGGAGCTGAAACTGAGGGTAGAAATTTCAAACCAATAGGTCTGAATTGTATATACAATAGTATCAAGTATAAAGTGTTTGGTAATTTATTTTAGATATTAAAATACATTTTAGAAATGAAAATTATATGTATTCATTCTTTTTCATTAAAACAACCATAGAATTTTCCCAAAAGTCAGCTTGCAATGAGATAGGGTTTTAGTGATGAAGTATTTTTGAGAGTGTATACTTTATCCAATCAAGTAAAATTTTGACTCCGTCAGTTTCAGATTGCCACAGGACCTTGTAGTGGCCTGAGATGCAAGGTGAATCGTTGGCATACAAGGGCTGATTCTACAGGGAATGCCATGCCTTTGGCCTTCTGATCTTCATTGCTCTTTCAAAATGCTGTTATCTTGGAAAGACTCAGAAAACAATTGCGTGTATCTCAGAAAGTCAGACCATGGAAAGAGTGCTGGAGGATTGGAGAAGATAAGGCCTTCCTGGCCTTTTTTTTTTTTTTTTTTCTTTTTTTAGCTGTAGAAAT
>NW_011441996.1:0-1026 GCF_000754665.1 Bison bison bison | reverse complement strand
TGTGTTTTACACTTGGTGGTGCGTATATGTCAGTGCTACCCTTTCCATTCATCCCCCTCTCTCCTTCCCACTCTGTGTCCACAGGTCCAGATGAATATACTTTCTAACCCAATCCCTTCCAAAGTTTGTGACTACTGTTTCAAAACCCTGATCACAGGGAATTATATGTTTAAAGATTGAGGCCAAGGCAGCTAATGCTGTGGTAGTTTATATGTGTTAATATCCCTGGCTGGCTCAAATGGTAAAAATCCACCTATGATGCAAGAAACCAGGTTTGATCCCTGGGTCAGGAAGATCCCCTGGAGAAGGGAATGGCATCCCACTCCAGTATTCTTGCCTTGAAAATTCCATGAACAGAGGAGTGTGCAGGCCACAGTCCATGGGGTTGCAAGGAGTCAGATACAACTGACCAACTAACACTTTGAATGTATTAATAGCATTTTGGTTTTTGAAGAAAAGGGGGGCAAAGTTTGGAAGCAATTGCTTGAAGATCACAGCAAAACCCATGAGGTATATTGACTTAGGTTGAGAAGTAGAATATGAACAAAGTTCTCCCACCTACCAGACAGATACTCCATGGTTTACAGGTAAGCCAAGGTGCTGGACTGTGAAAAACAAAGGAGGTGAACAATGCTCAGTGCAACTCAAAGGTGAAAGTAGAGGGACACAGCCACTTGTCCTTCTTGCTTTCTGTGCTACATTAAATCCAATCTCCTTTTCCACAAGGGGAGCCAACTGCATTTCTTGTTGTTTTTCAGGTGCTAAATTGTATCCGACTCATTGTGACCCCATGGACTGCATGCAGCACGCCAGGCTTCCCTGTCCTTCATGATCTCCCAGACTTTACTCAAACTCATGTCCATTGAGTCAGTGATGCCATCCAACCATCTCATCCTCTGCCACCACCTTCTCCTCCTGCCTTCAGTCTTTCCCAGCATCAGAGTCTTTTCCAGTGAGTCAGCTCTTTACATCAGGTGGCCAAAGTATTGGAGCTTCAGCTTCAGCATCAGTCCTTCCAGTGAATAT
>NW_011441995.1:0-1026 GCF_000754665.1 Bison bison bison | reverse complement strand
TTGTAAGGTGCTAGATAGTCTTGCTTCATCTTCTATCTTTCTTTTCCTGACTTCTGTTTAACCCAGTGGGTCTTTTCCATTTCCCAAGAACACTCTTCTCTCCAGATTCAACCCTGACTGTCCTACAATGTAGAACTTCCCCCCTTCCACTACATGGTTTCTTCCTTCACTTAATTTAGGCCTCTGTTCAAATATCACCTTTTCAGTGAAACTTTCTCTGACCACCTTTAGTGAGAAAAATAGCCCTCAAGATGTCTACATGTTTTTGCTTTCTTTTTTTAAATTTGGCTGCTCTGAGTCCTAGCTGTGACATACAGGATCTTTTTTGAGGCATGTGAACTCTTAGTTACAACATGTGGGATCCAGCTCTCCTGAGGGACAGAACCCAGGGTCCTTGAATTGGGAGTGCGGAGTCTCAGTCACTGGACCCCCAGGGAAGTTCAGATGTCTGGATCTTAATACGCTGAACCTGAGACTAGGCTGCACGACAAAAGACAATTAACTTTGTGGATGGAATTAAGGTTGCTAACCAGTTGACTTAAAATAGGGAGCTGATCCTGGATTATCTGCAGGGTCCAAAGTAATAACAAAGATATTTTAAGGTGAAAGAAGGAGGTAGAAAAGAAGAACCAGAGGCAGAGCAGTGTAAGAAAGACTCAAGCTGACAGTGCTGGCTTTGAAAATGGAAGAGGGCCATGAACCAAGATATGTGAGCAGCTTCTGGAAGCTGAAGAAAGCAAGAAAACAGATCCTCCCCCAGAGCTTCCAGAAAGAGCACAGCTCTGCCAGCACCTTGATTTTAGCCCAGTGAAACCTAATATTATAGACTTGGCCTCCAGAACTGTGTGGTAATCAACTTGTGTTGTTCAAAGCCACAAAGTACGTGGTAAGTTGTTACAGCAGCAACAGGAAAATAATACCCCAGAGAATTAGAAAAAAGTGCATGTGTGTGTATAAACACACACACACACACACACACACACACCACTCTCTGCCCTTACCATACTATTTGTCAACTTGTCACTG
>NW_011441994.1:0-1026 GCF_000754665.1 Bison bison bison | reverse complement strand
TTGCAATACCCTTCAGCTGTCAATCAGTTCTCTGACCTTTATTCAAGGCCCAAAGAAAGAAGAGGGAAGCGAGATAAAAAGGATAGTTTTACCTATGTTCATATAGTGGATACATTCAAGACATTTAAGACAGAAAGGGCACTTCTGCAAGACTCTCTAATCTGGATTGTTAGTTTACCTCTGAGCCCTGATTTTCTCATCTTTAAGACAGATTCATTCTAGAATCTTTTAGTTCCAATGTTCTATGATTCAGTTCCAATACATCCACACACTAACATGCTAATACATTTTGCTGAAAGTTGGTCAGTCCCTAACAAATCAACAGCCAAAGAATGCTCCACTTCTTATTTCACATCTATACTTGAGGCATAAGCTAATGGAGGGCTGGGCTCCAAAAAGGCCTGAGTGAGATTCTTATTTTGGGCTGGAGCAATGCCTGGATGTAATAATTTAAATAGAGTCTAGGTTTAAATGCCATAGCTTTTTTTTTCCTGACAATGCACAGTGGAATCACCTGATGAACTGTTTTATTGCTGCCCTGTTTCCACCCTTAAGAGATTCCGCTTAATTGATCTAGGTGCAGCCTGGACGTGAGAATTTTTATCAGCTCTCCAGGTGATTCTAACCTGAGAAAAAGGCGACTATTTGCATAGAGCAGTGATTCTCAAACTTCAGTGTGAATCAAGTTACCTGGAAGGATTATTAAAACTTATTTCTGGGTGCCCTACTAAATTTCTGACTCCTAGGGAGGAGCCCAAGAATTTGCTTTTCTAAGATTATCTTTATTATTTTTTTAATTTAATTAGAGGCTAATTACTTTACAATATTGTATTGCTTTTGCCATACACCAACATGAATCTGCCACGGGTGTACATGTGCTCCCAATCCTGAACCCCCCTCCCACCTCCCTCAGAATTTGCTTTTCTAACAAATTCACAGGTAATGCTGATACTTTTGTCCAGAGACCTCACTTTGAGAACCACTGCCAGTAAAAAGGCAATGGCACCCCACTCCAGTACTCTTGCC
>NW_011441993.1:0-1027 GCF_000754665.1 Bison bison bison | reverse complement strand
TTTATGGTAGTTAATTAACAAAGTAAACATATATAATTGTGAAAAATTACTATAAAAAATTGTCAAGATTGCTTCAAAGCCAAATGTGTTTGTTACTTTCTTCCAAAACATATAATCAAATTATATTGCCTGTTTTTAAATATATTGTTCATATTTTTCAGTAGCTAGCATGAAATAAACATAAGTAAAATTCTATCATTTGTTTTTCATATAAAATTCACAATAATATATGTCTACTTTCTGCTTTGAACTGAAGGTAAAATTGGTGTCTTTGACTTTTGTAAGAAACCCAATTATACAGCCAAAATTATGCTGCGGTCACATGTCATAGATACATGCAACAATAAATTTACTCAATATTGCTATTTTTTTTTCTACTCTCAATGTAAATCCAATTTCCATTTTAATTAAGTTTTCTGCAAATAGTATATAAATATATTTTTAATATTAAAATCTATGCAAGTATTATTATGTTGGTAAAATAAGTATTTTTATTTGTGTCATACCAATTCGCTCTGTGTTTAATATGCTATCCTTTGTATATAGAGATAACACTATTAACCAGCCTTCAACTGGGCAAGCACATTTCCTTGTTTTGTCAGTTACAGTGGAAGTTTTTCCCTGAGCAATCTCTATCCATGCATCTAACTTCTTTGGTGACAAGTAGTATACTTTTGTGGAATAAATGTTTGCAAGTCTCTGACTAGAGAAAACAACTGTGCTGTTTGTGATTTCGCCAAGTCTTCATATTAAAATTTAAAATAATCTAAGACAATGATAAAATGGTTTATAACAACTGGATTACTTGTAAGTTTAACAGATAATAGAAGGATGATTTACAAATTATTAACATTTAAGCTATACATGAAATAAAATAAAGGAATAAACCTAACACTAACTCCTGATTGTTGAAAAATAAGTGGTAGGTATTTGAAGTTGTTGCTGTTGTTTTAAAGAATTTGCTTCACAGAGTACACACAAGGCTTGGAGACAAACACTGTTGGTTATTATAGTTCCTGCTATTCTA
>NW_011441992.1:0-1027 GCF_000754665.1 Bison bison bison | reverse complement strand
TCTTTGTAAAGGAAACAAAACTGCCCCTGCCCCGCACCTACAGAGTCTCCAGGACACCTCCTCTCCTGTACCACTCCACCTCACAGTGTGAATTTGTTTTGTTTCATAGGCATATTTATAAACTCCCTCTTAAGGCAACTGCTTCTGAGATGTTGAAGCGAAAAACACGGCCAGAAGGAGGATGCATGCTTCAGGGAACCCTTACCTCCAGTCCATTAACTGGGTGATGTTCATGTCTTTCCCGAGACCAGCTAGGGTGATTCCCCTTCTTAACTCCAAATGTGCTTATGGTTCTATTTTAGACTCCCAGGATGGGCAGCAGCGGATAATTAAGGAGGTGATCTTATTCAGGCTCTTACAAGAGGGAGGTCATTCATTAAGGCAGAAGGACATAGCAGAGAAAAGGCAGGGGGGCCTGGGGTTTTATAAAGGCGAGAGAGTGGGGAGGACAGTGGACAACAGGTCTCATATGAAGGGCGGGATGGATCTCATCGGGAGCGGGGTGGGTCCTATCTGAAGGGTGGGATGGGAATAAGCTGAATCTGTGAAGGCAGGGTTATCCTTGGCAATTTCTCTACTGTCTTAGCTCTCAAGCTTTCTGAAAGCACAGGGCTCAGATAAACTGCAACGTGATCAACAGATAACCAAAGATCTGGACTCCCTTGCAGCAGAGAGGGGAAGAAATAAGTGGTGAGAGTGAGGCCCCAGATGCCTCCAGGGGAGGCGGTGAGACAGAGAAGAAGGGAGAAGGGGAGAACCCAGACATTCTCCGGGTGGCTGGGATTTTGGTCCTCAAATTCAGATCGCGTGTCCTCTGCCCTCCTCCTCCTCTCTCCCTCTTTCTTTTTTGGTTGGTGGATGAGAGAGAAGAATGTCAAAAGAAAACCAGGTCATTTCTTTTTTATTCTCCCAGACACACACACATGGAGAAAACTGGTCAGGAGCAAAAGATTCCAGCTAAATGCTTAGGGCTCCTTAAAGATATCTTTTGGAGAGAGAGGAAAAAAAAAAAAAAAAAGTTCACATG
>NW_011441991.1:0-1027 GCF_000754665.1 Bison bison bison | reverse complement strand
TCCTCCATTTTTAGCCCTGGATCACTCCTGATGGACAGGGCTGGAGAGCACTAAGCTGGGAGTCAAGGGTCTTAGCCCTTGAGTCCGGGTCTGTGGGGAATGTTACATCTTGTCTCCGGGCCTTGGTTTTCCTTATCTATGGAAGATTGGGAAGTTGGTCCAGACTAGCTTTCCCCTTAGCTTTCTGCTTTTCCCACCATCTCCCAATCTGGCTGTTCTGCCTCCTGTTTCCCTTAGTGGATGTCATCGCTGAGGAGGTTAAAACGACTTGGAGAACCATCAAGTCAGATGTCTTTATTTTCTTCAAATGTCAGGATCGCATTTTCTTATTTCTGTCTCCTACTTCCAGGTATCCATCCCACTCTCCCTTCTGCTTTTATGGGCTTAAGGATGTTATTACCAAGCTGTTGATCTCTACCTCTTGCCAGGCAGGCTCGGAGAAGTCTACATCCTTCTCTAACTTTTTATTTCTTGGTTTCTTAAGCCCTTTTCTCTGTGTGAACCTGATGGATTACCTCATTTCCTTGTTAGAATTGTTCACCTACAGGATATTTATCCTATTTCCTTTCTGAGAAGGAATTTGGCATGGTGGGTTTAATTCTGGACTCTACCTCCAACAAGCCGAGATCAAGGGTCCATGCAGGTTTCTGTCACCAGACTCTGCTCATTCCGCCGCCAGGCTCTGTCCTGCAGTGTTTCCACGTGCTAGGTGACCTCTTGGGCCAGGGGACACTGTGGGCCACTTGAGAAAAAGCCCACTGTCTCGCCAGGACAGAGCAGCATCAGCCACAGCTAGTACCTGGAGCCAGCCCTTGCCTACCAGGCAGCTCCTCATTCCTAAGTCCCTCGGTGTGCTGCTAAGGGGTGCTGGGCCCAGACAAGCCATCTGTGGCCCACATGACTGTGTATGCCCTCCACACAGACAGAATATTCCATCTGAAGTAATTCTGTGGCAAGGGACACACAGTTGAGTTCGAGACCCTTCCAGGTAACCAGTTTCTCAACTGTGTGTCCCTTGCCACAGAAT
>NW_011441990.1:0-1027 GCF_000754665.1 Bison bison bison | reverse complement strand
CTAAAGCAATCAAAGCTAAGATGAACATTCCTGGTACTTTTGTTGAAATACAATAGAAGAGAAAGCACTAGATAGAGAGGGCCATTGTTTGGATCATAACATCCAAAGATTTTCTTTCCTTTTCTCCTTCCCTCATTCTATATGCATCATATTCATATTCAGTCGTACCTTGAATTTCCATTCTGTAAGCTTTCTGATTAACCAGGAGTGGCAGATTTCCTTTAGCGATGCCAAAGCAAAAGCTTCAGCTATAAATTGCCTTAATTACAGCACTTGCATCCTTTATGATCTAAAGCCACACTCTAAGAGCAGGATTTGAATGAGACCCCAAAAGATATTCAGAAGATATGAAACAGAACTTTGAAAAAATATGTAAATAAAAGAGAGAAGGAGAGAGTCTTAGCTGTGGTTCTCGACCTTCACTGCACCTTAATCATCCACAAGGGAGCTTTGAAAAATCCCAACGCCCAGACTGCAACCCGGACCATTACATCAGAACCCCTGATGCTGGAATTCAGGCATAAATTATTTTTAAAGTCCCTCCGTTGATTCTAATATGCAGCCAAGGTTGAGAACTGCTGTTTTAGAGAAAGTTAGTAGCCAGTGGTGTAGAAAGCGGCAGAGTTGACAAGACTGGATGTGTACGCAGTGTGAGCACATTGATAACGTCCTAGACTCTAGTGACACCTTTCAGGAGAGCTCTGGGATCAGAAATCAGGCTTGAAAGGAAGGACTGAGTGGCCAGGAAGAGTACACAGCAGGCGCAGCTTAATCCTTCAGCAAATGTGGTGAAACCCAGAAAGGAAGAGTGGGGAAGTTGGCTTGAGGAGTGAGCAACAGCAGAACAAGTTACGTCCGGAGTAGGGGAGACGTAAACAAGCTTCAATCAAAGATGAGTCTGCCGCGTCTTATACATTTGCAATTTAAGTTTGGGGATATCTTTAAGAAAGTGGGAATAAAACCGCTATATGAGGAGATCCAACCAGTCCATTCTGAAGGAGATCAGCCCTGGGATTTCTTTGGAAGG
>NW_011441989.1:0-1027 GCF_000754665.1 Bison bison bison | reverse complement strand
GGACAGAAAGTATAGTGTTTTCTTGATTCCAAGATACATGCTTTTCCACATTTTAACATTTTTGAAATTGAGCATATCTTAAAATCAATATTAAAAGCAATTTGCCAGCTCCAAAGCAGAGAAGATCTGGAACAGCAGAGAACACACGTAACTTGACCGTAAGTAAAAGGTCAAATTTCCTTGTCACTTCAACTGCATTATTTTCACTGGCAGCACCACATGTGGTTGAATCTAGACCTTTGATTAATGTTCAAAATGCCTTCAAAAAGATTTCACTATGATGTAACATTATGTAATCAGAAACTGTCATCCAATATGCAATGCAATTAAAGGCATAAACAGCTGTCACATTTCAGTGAGATCACAGAATTTTCAAAGGAAAGAGTCTTTTATGAAGGACAAACACTCAGACATGAAATATCTGTCAAAACCTTTTGAGTTACCTTCAGGAGTTGTTTAATTTCTAGCAATAACTCACTCAACTCAGAAAAAAAAACATCAAAAAATCTAAGAGTTTAAGCAAAAAGGAAAGAAAGACAAAACTCCAGTATTCTTCAATATGCCCCATATTATATACTCAATCATAAAGACAATAAAGAGGTTGAAGATTATTAGCTAGGGTTATAAAAAGCAACACACCATTATGATGTTATATGAAGCCCAAAGTAAATGAGAAGAATTCCAGATTCTGAATGTGAATAAGGCTGAGGCTCAAAAAAATTGAAAGGCATACAATTGAAGGGATAAATGTATGCCACTGAAGGTTAGTTAAAAACCATGTTTATTCCCTTTGCCCTGAAAAACTGTTACTAAACAGACTGCTTGTTTTAGACTTATTAACGGTATCATCGGAGAAGGCAATGGCACCCCTCCAGTACTCTTGCCTGGAAAATCCCATAGATGGAGGAGCCTGGTAGGCTGCAGTCCATGGGTCGCTAGGAATCAGACGCGACTGAGTGACTTCACTTTCACGCATTGGAGAAGGAAATGGCAACCCACTCCAGTGTTCTTGCCTGGAGAATCCCAG
>NW_011441988.1:0-1027 GCF_000754665.1 Bison bison bison | reverse complement strand
CGCAAAGAGTCGGACACAACTGAGCGACTTCACTTCAGCCTTCTTTATGGTCCAACTCTCTCATCCATACATAACTACTGGAAAAGCCATAGCTTTAACTTGATGGACTAAAATGACTTTGACTAAAATGACCTGGAATAGGCCATTTTGGGGTAAAACAAATCGTATCTGAATATCAGTATTTAAGTGTTTCTAACATAAAATCATCTGGAATAATTTGCCTTGTTCTTAGAGCCTAAATTTTCCTGCTATGAACATAGCAATAGTGAAAGTCATCTTTCTATTTCTTGTGTTGCCAGGAAAGCTATTGTACAGATAGTGTAAAATAACCCTCTGAATTTAGCCTTGAATGAATGATATGGGCCTGAACTAAAAGAATATACGACCTTATAGGGTGCCTTCTTGGGAGCCAAATTTAAAAGGCTAATTTGTTTTCCTACCCTTGTTTATCTTTTGCTTTGATTTTATTACTTAGTTCTTTAGCTTGTTATGTTCGTATGTATTTTGTAAGAGCCTGGACAAACCCTTTTAGAATAAAGTGAGGGTATAAATAATAAAATTTTAATTAAATAGTATAATCATTTAGTTGGACTTCCTTGAGCACATGCTGGGTGATTATGGGGATGATGAAACAGTAGAAAATCTTAGTGTTTCATTTAGGAACACCAGCTCGCTAACCACTTAAAATGCATAAACCATGTACACATAAATAAAGTTCTCCTTAACATTTGGGAGAAATTTTAAAATGAAAAAATAGACTGGAAGTGAGCATTAAATACTTATCAATATACTTTTATACTACTTGTTACGTGCCAGACACTATTCTGGTTGTTTTATATGTACGATGTATGTTCTACTATTACCATCCATGTTTTGCAAATGAGGAAACTGAGGATCAGAATGGCTAAGTACTTTGCTTAAAGTCACACTGGTTAAAACTGGTCAGCAGATTTGAAACAAGACAGTCTGACTATGGGGTCTATTACACCATTAGACAGTGTTAGCTCTTCAGATGGCACAGGCAGTT
>NW_011441987.1:0-1027 GCF_000754665.1 Bison bison bison | reverse complement strand
CAAAGGAGGAATTATGCTCCTAATGGACTACTAGAATCCTTAAAAGAACATAATTAACAAAGCACTGTCTCTTTCAGAAATAAGAAGATATCTTACCTTTGGCAAGAGGCATCTTACCTTAGAAAGAAAAAGTAAAGGCTGGTCTCTGTAGCCCAGCCTTGTGTAGACAAACACAGGTAGGGCATGATCACGGGATGTCATGATAGAGATCCTCATAGATTCATGCACCCGAAATTGCGAGAAACGCAGGACGTTTTCGCTGTCTCCGAGAGACCTCCTGACACCAATAGAAGGATATAAAGCAGCACTGCTGTTCCAGAGCCAAGAGAGCTCATTGTTCCTCAAAACTTCTTCTTCCGGGCAGGACCCAGTATAGTTTGGGCCATAAACATTATAATTGTGACAATCGGGATATAAATAGTACCCCCAAAGGCCTTTGGGTCTGCTCTTAATCCCCAGTTCAATGGTTTCCTTCATGAAAGCTTTTGCACTTTCTTCAAAGGTTGCTTTGGCTAAATATTCAATATCAGCAGCTGATGCATTCTCTTGCATCTCAGAAATAAGCTTTCTTGACTTCTGTCTGTAGATGTCTTTTGTGTTCCAGTTCCTGGCCCACTGGGGTCGCCAGTATTCCCAGTCTATAACAGCAAGTCCACTGAAATCTTCAGAAGGGATGTAATACCTGATATCTTGGTCGGCTTTTTCCAGATGTACCTGCAAACTTATGTTCTGGGGGAGACCTCCGTTAATGGGAACTCCCTGGGGTGTATACCATGGATAGTATCCCAACCTGTTGACATAAAATATAGTAACGTTTTGCCCCCTGGCCCTGGCCAGTGGACTTCCAATCACCTGAAACATTTTCAAATTCAGCCTTATATTATATTTTATCAAACACTGATCTGTTGGAGCATTCCAGGCAGCTATAAAGGGCTTTCTTTGATAAACTGGAAGTCGGGCAGGTTTCAGGGAAGAGATAGACTTCAGAATGAAAAGTATGAATAGCCATGATATGAGATGTATTGCT
>NW_011441986.1:0-1027 GCF_000754665.1 Bison bison bison | reverse complement strand
ACCTGATGTGAACAGCTGAGTCATTGGAAAAGGCCCTGATGCTGGGAAAGACTGAGGGCAGGAGGAGAAGAGGGCGACAGAGGATGAGATGATTGGATGGTGTCACTGACTCAATGGACATGAACTCGGGCAGACTCTGGGAAGCAGTGAGGGACAGGGAAGCCTGGCGAGCTGCAGTCCATGGGGTCACTAGGAGTCGGACACGACTTGGTGACTGAACAACAAGAATAAATACTGGTGTAGTCCCAACAAGGGCCATGGGTCTAGCCCTCACGGATTTGTTTCACTCTTGTCAATTTCTGTTACTTCATGGGAGTAGCTAAGACCACTGTTTGTTTCTCAGTCTGGACTAATGTTGTCGTCCTAAGCTTTTGATGTCCTTACTGACCTCTTGAATTCTGGAAATCTGGGGCAATAGAGAGAGTGTACATTTGGAACAGAAGCCAACTCTGTCAGTTAACAGTTCAAATTCCAGCCCATCATCTAACAGTTCTATAACTTCTGACCCTAGTTGAGCTTTGTTTTCATCTGTAAAATAAGAGAATAAATATTCCATGATGCTGTAGGGAAGAGTCCTATCTTCCCAATGGCAAAACATGTAAGAAACACTGGCATCTCCCTTTACCTCATGCTTCCTCACTGTCACAATTCTATAGTTTCTAGTCATGACCTAATTTAAAATGCAAATACACAGATTTCATCATATTTAGAATCTGACAAGACTAGCTTTTCCTATACTGGTGGTTCTCCATCCTGGGTGACTTCTTCCCCCAGAGGATACAGGCAATGTCTGGAGACGTATTTGGTTGTCACAGTTAGTAGTGGAAGGGGTGTCTGTGCTTCTGGCTTCTAGTGGGTAGAAGACAGGAGGGATGCAGCTAACCCACCCTAAAATGCACAAGAGCACCCTCCACAAAAGAATTATCTGGCCCCAAATGTCAGTAGTGCTGAGGTTGAGAATCTCAATGACCTGAGGACTTAGTCCATTCCTCTGACCAGAAATCTGAGTGTGTGTGTGTGTGTGTGT
>NW_011441985.1:0-1028 GCF_000754665.1 Bison bison bison | reverse complement strand
GATCCCTGGGTCAGGGAGATCCCCGGAGAAGGAAAAGACAACCCAGTCCAGCATTTGTTTTTATTTATTTGGCTTCACCGGATCTTAGTTGCAGCACAGGGGACCTAGTTCCCTGACCGTGGACCAGACTCAGGCCCCCTGCACTGGGAGCTCAGAGTCTGAGCCACTGGCCCACCAGGGAAGTTCCAGCACTCCAGTGTCCTTGGCTGGATAATCCCACGGACAGAGGACCCCGGCGGGCCACAGTCCACGGGCTCACCGAGTCAGACACGACTGAGCGCTACGCAGATTACAAATGCATGCATGGGTGACAGAGTCACTCAAAGCACAAGATGGGCTCATGGATTTTAATTAACACAATGCAAAACTTTCATCACTATGGGTTCAGTTGCCATACTGCAATTAACCTTTAGGAAATTATCATCTGTTGAGTTTGGGTGTAGTATCAAAGAAGGAGATCCACAATGATCTGAAAAGGCTATTAAATGATTTCTTTTTTATCTAACTATATATTGGGTTGGCAAAAAAAAAATTGTTTGAGTTTTTCTATAAGATGTAATGGAAAAATCTGCATGAATTTTTCAGCCAACTCAATATTTGTATAAGGCCAAATTTTCTTAAATATTTCTCAGATGTTTCAACCAAACAACACATCACAAGGCTTAGTGGGGAAACAGATCTAAGAATCTAGATGTTTTGTTTCCTATGAAACAGACATTAGACATAGTTGTAAAAACATGAAACGTCACTCTTCTCAGTTTATTTTTACTTTTGAACATACAGCTAATTTTTAGCTTAAAAAAGTTATTAATGTACTTTTGCTATTTTTTAATGAATTTAAGAGGATTGATACTTTGATTTTAATTCTTAATATGGTAAATATTGATATTGTAATCATCTGGCCCCATCACTTCATGGCAAATAGATGGGGAAATCAGTGGAAACAGTGGCTGACTTTATTTTGGGGGCTCCAAAATCACTGCAGATGGTGACTGCAGCCATGAAATTAAAAGATGCTTACTTCTTGG
>NW_011441984.1:0-1028 GCF_000754665.1 Bison bison bison | reverse complement strand
TTTAAAACGGTGAAGATGTACTACTCTATCCAGGTGAAAGTGATCTACTTCTGATTGTCCTTATTAATATAGATAGAGAAAATGGCTTCTAAGTCAATAACTGCATACAGCATACAAGAGGCTATGGAATATCTATGCTCTCATAGACCCATATCTGAAATGAAAATCACAGTTGAAATCACTACCTTCCTAAAGTTTATAATAACCTGCAGTCATTCCCAAGACCCACCTAGATTTTGCACCGGCCAAAAGGAGAGTGAGCACTTGGTAGACAGCATCACCTTTAGCATCTTTGTTTTGCGGTGGTGGTACTACTCAATAAGTTCCTTTTGTTTTGGTATTGTGTAGTGTAGGAGGAAAGGAAACCTAGTGGGGATGGGGGTGGAGGCGGCATTGCAGGGGGTCTCCATGTTGGTTCTCTTCCATAACCACTTTTACTCCATGAGTCAGGCAACCATTGTTGAGTTTGTACCAGTTGCCAATTATGGTTACACCAATTGTACATTCAGGAAATATGGAAATAATCAAAAGATGGCACTGCAGACCTACTGAAACACAGTGAGAAAAAGATTCTGTCAAGGCTCTACAAATCCTCATGCTGTCCAGTGGATCATAGATGGTATTTTAAGTCCCCAGGTATCTTTGTTAACTCATACTTGTGGTTTAATATTTTAATCCAATACTCAGAGAGAATGATAAATGTGTTTTCATATTATGCCAAATAATTAATACTTTTATGGGTTGTTTAGGTTTACTTTTTAAGTTAATTTTTATATCTTAACTGTCTTCAATACATTATTTTAAAAACATAAGTTTTAGAAATGCATATAATTAATGGTTTTCTTTTAATTAACCTATTCACAAATATGCTCACTTTTCTTTCTTTTTCAAGTTTGAATCCTTTTCTGGATCTTAGCAATAGCCTAGTGTTAGGTAGGTAGAATAGGGAAAAGGAGTCCAAAATGGCGGTGGCTAAAAGACAAGGAAGGTTCAAGGACCAGAGTGAAGACTTCAGGCAGAACAAACAG
>NW_011441983.1:0-1028 GCF_000754665.1 Bison bison bison | reverse complement strand
CCATGGACTGTAGCCCGCCAGGCTCCTCTGTCCATGGGATTCTCCAGGCAAGAATACTGGAGTGGGTTGCCATGCCCTTCTCTAGAGAATCTTCCCGACCCGGGGATGGAACCCAGCATTGCAGGTGGATTCTTTACCAGCTCAGCTACCAAGGAAGCTCATATAGTTTTGTCCACCTCAAAAAAGGCACTCCAAACATTCCTGCTAAAATGCAGAATACAGGTTTCAGAAACTTTCCTGCACTTAGTCCACTGAGAGGGAAAAGGCTTCATGACAGTTAGCTTACTTTATTTCAGACCTGTTTTTCTCTCGAAGCTTAAAACACCATGATAGCAGTTTAGCAAAGCTGCCATATAAACACCTTGCTATTTCTGACATTTGCTAAGTCTTATACAGAAGAACTTTTAGTGAACAACAGGCATTGTTATCAATTTACTGAGTGCTCTAAATTTTCCTGAGAAATGAGCTAATTTTCATGCTAGGCATGTGTTTTTTTAAAAAATGCAATCTAAAAAAAATCAACAGAATGTATTACAGCTGCTGTATCTGAATGGCAATCAATATTCTAAAACCAGTGCTGCCTACTTAACTACTTGGGATTCTGGGAATCCCAACTATCCTCACAGGCACTCTAACTTACATGCTTGGCTATGAATGATAATCACCTGGGAGTCATTCTCAACTATGAATTACAAAAATTAGCAAACAATGATTTATGAATAAACAAAAATAAAGCTCATTTAACCATCAGAGCCACTGTCCTTGGCGTTCATGAAACGTGACATAGGTCAATGAGTTACCTTAAAATAATTATTTTAATCTATTTAATCTGATAGGGAGGGCATCTTTTCCACTGTGCAACCCACTTCAGTGCCTGCAGCCTACTGCCAGAGGCCAGGCAATGGTTCGGGCCGGATTTACTCTGGCATGGGACACTATGAGAGGCCCAGGGGGACGAGCCTGCCATAAATCCAAACCCATGCATGGGAGAACTTGCGAGACTTGATCTAATGTGACTTGCTGGCTTT
>NW_011441982.1:0-1028 GCF_000754665.1 Bison bison bison | reverse complement strand
GAACAACAGCAACAACAACATAGTTTACAATAGTTTAATATATATATATATATATATATATTATAAATTGCAACTCAAGACTTTCATATTTTTAAAACTCCATTGCTTTCCCTTTGAGATAGGGAGAAAGTTTGACGTCATGATTGCAAATACGTCTTTGCTTACTGTATGCCAAGTTATCTGATGCCTGGTTTATGTTGGCCATCTGATTTAATCCTCATAACAGTTTATGAGTTGGCAGTGTTTACAGTAATGCTGTCATCCAAATTCAAGCTTAAGTAGTTTACCCCCAAATTATATATTGTCTGAGTCTGACAGATCAGGAATTTGAATACAAACTGCTCTGAAAATTAAAGAAAATCGTTGTAGAGACATATTTAGTCATACGAACTAAATAAACTTATAGCACACATATAATTGGTGCAGCAGAAATGAATTTTACAGGAGTCTTAAACATATTTCTTACAAATGTAACTTTGCTAAAGTTGAAAAAATTAAGAAATAGAGTTTTATAATAACTCTTGATGTTATTAAAATAATAACTATAAGATCCATGGGGATATTATAAGACATCTATATAGAATGGTTGAAAGCAAATAGAAAAAAATGCAACATATTTTCCTTAAAGGTTTAATAAAAAAAAAATAATATATTTAGTAGATAATTATGGCTTATATAGCCACACATCTTTTTCCTCTACAGTGGCAGAATTATTAACACACTAAGGCAAACAAAGTTGTGTCATATTCAAACAAAACAGGCACACACACGTACTGCAAAATCTCCTGCTTATTATGTATTCACAGAAGCCCACAACAAATAAAAAATGATTACTCCTATCAGGAAAGAAGCTCTGAATCTCAAATTAAGACTTTTTTTTGGAAAAGGCTGTGGAATTTTAAGAACTCAGTTTTAGACACAGCTGAAATATAGCTGCTATTTTAACTAAGTTTTAAAAAAAGTTTGCATCCTTGGAAATATAATAAACCATATTGTCCCCACATATATATATATATATATATATATAT
>NW_011441981.1:0-1028 GCF_000754665.1 Bison bison bison | reverse complement strand
TCCAGGCAAGAATACTGGAGTGGGTTACCATTTCCTTCTCCCGGGGATCTTCCCGACCCAGGGATCGAACTCGGGTCTCCCGCATTGCAGGCAGACGCTTTAACCTCTGAGCCATCATTTTCAAATGCCTCGAAGTGATTTTTTTAAAATTCTAGGCCAGGGAAGAATTGTTAATCACGTGTAGGGAAGTGTATAGGTGTAGCAGTGTTTTCTTTATCATTGTTACTACCATTTTACAAAGAAAATGCAGCCCTGGAACCTGTGAGCTGAAGGAAGACCCAAACTGAGATCTCAGGAGTGAGCAAGCAGGGCGAGGATTGCTTTCAGTAAGCTCCTGGTATTGCCTGTGGTAACAGAACCCGGTGAGACCATGGAAGCTTTAAGGGTTAATACAATTGTTGCAGTCTTCAGTGTAGAGGATATAGGAGATTTTTATAGATCAGTTTTGAAGTGGAGTTGCTTTGTCCCATTTCTCCCCCACCTGCCTTCTCCCTTTTTCTTCCTCTTGCCTCTGCTTGTTTAGGAGCAGCTCTTTTGCTTGGAAAACCTGTTGCTCATCTACACAATAACTGATGAGATAGAAAATGATGCTCTTCTCTCCAGATAATGCATGGTAGTTATCTACCAAAAAAGTGCTGTGTTATCTGTACAAAACTGCAGTGACCTGGGGCAGCTGATGCTTCGGGAGTTGTGCAGTGCATAACTGGTGCAGCAGTACACGGTGGCCACGTTTGAGCAATTTCTTTCACTCCCGTGACCTGGATGCTGCTGGTTCTTCCGTTTCTGAACCCAGACCAAATTTTTTCCTGGAACATGACACCTGCATGCCCAGCTGCCTTTTGGACATTTCCTTTCAAAAAAACCCTGGAGCATCTCAAATGTAATATATGCAAAATCAGATTACTGTTGTTTTCTCCCAGCTTGCTTTTCCTTAAATATAGGAGTCATCTTAGACTCTGTGTGTGTGTGTGTGTGTGTGTGTGTGTGTGTATAAAACCATCACAAGCCTTGAGTCCTCCCCATATAAT
>NW_011441980.1:0-1028 GCF_000754665.1 Bison bison bison | reverse complement strand
GGAAATGGCAACCCACTCCAGTGTTCTTGCCTGGAGAATCCCAGGGACGGCGGAGCCTGGTGGGCTGCCGTCTATGGGGTTACACAGAGTCGGACACGAGTGAAGTGACTTAGCAGTAGCAGTATAGATAGCCAACATTAGACTTATCAGTAATATATTTGTAAGTTTATAACTTATACTTCATACTATAAAATCAGATATCAGTAATAAACTGAAAACAATGCGACAGGGAAAGACACAAGGATGTTACTACCACCACTTCTATTTAACATTGCGAATGATACCTCAGCTAATGCAGTACAAGAAAAAGGTATAAGGATTGGAAAGAAGAAACAAAACTAACGTTATTCATGATGAGTTGATTGTATATACAAAAATTCAGGAGTCTAAAACAAAGTAAAAAAGTATAGCAACTAATATTGGAAAATCACTATGTCACAATTAGAAAACTAATTTAAAAAAAGGTATCACTTACAGTAGTGTCAGAAAATACAGTTACCAGAAAGTCTAACAAGAGTCACTTCCATGGCAAAACTATAAAACCTCAATGAAAGACACAAATCAGACTTAAATATATAGACAGATCTTTTAAAGGACCCGATATTATGTAAGCTTCCCTTTTTAATGACCAGGAGATTTAAAGCAATTCCAATCAAAATCCCACAAAGGGTTCTGTGGAACTCGATAAGCTGATTCTAAAACACACACCAGTACAAACAGCCAAGATACTTCAGCCCAGATTGAAGAGAAAGAAGGTGGGAGCCTTGCTTTTCCTAACATCCAGACAATTCATCAGGTCTTGTAACTAATTAAGATATTGTGGTATTAACAAATGAAGAGAAAAACTGATCAATGGAATAGAGAACCCAAAAAAAGACCCTTTTTGAGTCCTAACCCCAACCAGTGTGGAATCTTGATATATGACAGAGATAGTGTTTCAGATCAGTGAAGAAAGAAAAATGACTATCTGTAGCAGAAAAAAATGAAATTAGACTTCCATATCATACTACATGTGCCTCCCAAGTGGC
>NW_011441979.1:0-1029 GCF_000754665.1 Bison bison bison | reverse complement strand
GTCATTTCACACTCCAGGAAGCAGGGTCTGTGTATGTGTCCTGCAGAGCAGGGTGCAAGAAGCCAGGCCTCAGCTTATTTTGCCCCATTTGCTAGCCATCGCCTGTTTTTACACTTCAATTTATTTTTCATAATTGTTATGGGCTAAGTTAGGCCGAAAGTCATTTTCTTTCCCCAGTCGAGAGCCAAGAGAATCAGCCTTCCTTGACATCAGGATCTCAGGGAACAGCGGGCTTTAAACAAGCGTCGTGGATGTTAGCTGCAGGGATGGGCCATCTTTCATGATAAAAAGATGTCTGTTCCTGTGAAGGGAACACCTCGTCTTTTGGGGGCCACTGCATAGGCGGCAGCCACTCCCTGGCGAGGAGGGGCCTTGGTTACCATTGGTGGAGCACCAACTGTGTAGCAGATGTTGGCTCACCAGCCCAAAGAAGTTCTTTCTTTGCATCCAAGTGGAAAGAAACTTTTAGGTGGTTTTTTAAAGTGGGCTGGGAGCCTGACTCAACACTGAACATGATGCTGGCCTCTACAAGGCCCAAGAATAGTCCCTGAACTCATGTGTCCATATCACTCCCTCCTCCCTTCAGGGTCTCTGGACTCCGGCCCTTCCTGATTGGTCCCTATGCCACCTCCTTCTCCATCCATCCTGATTTTCCACTTTTTTGATCAAGTTCAGGTCCTGTCCAATCACCTCCAGGCCTTGATTCCTTCTGCTCCCTCTGAAATGTCCTATCCCTTCCCTGTTCCCTGCCCTTCACCTTCACCTGGTTTATTCCTGCTCTATCATATCTACCATAAGAGAACCTTCTCCAAAACCTCTGGACCCAGCTGAGTGCCCGTCTTATACAATTCCCATAGTACTCAGTACAATCTCATGATGTCCCGTGGACCCTGCTGTGGAGTTTCCACATTGCATTATAATTACGTTTCCTAGATGGTGACTGCAGCCATGAAATTAAAAGACACTTACTCCTTGGAAGGAAAGTTATGACCAACCTAGACAGCATATTCAAAAGCAGAGACATTACTT
>NW_011441978.1:0-1029 GCF_000754665.1 Bison bison bison | reverse complement strand
TAGTTAGGGAGTTTGGAATGGACATGTACACGCTGCTCTGTTTAAAATGGATAACCAACAAGCACCTACTCTGTAGCACATGGAACTCCAGTCAGTACTAGGCGGCAGCCTGGCTGGGAGGGGAGTGGCGGGGAGAATGGATATACGGATATGAATGGCTGAGTCGCTTCACTGTTCATCTGAAACTATAGCAATATTGTTAATTGGCTATATCCCAATACAAAATAAAAAGTTAACAAAAATGTGAGGTCTAAGATCTCTCTGAAAAACAAAAAACAAAATGTAGCAAAAGATTTCCAGATGCTTCTGTTACCCAAAAGCTGGGTTCACCTCTAGGTGAGTGTGGACCCAAAAGGCAGCCAAGTCAAAAACTGAAGGAAGGGTGCATTCCTTGCAGGAAGTAAGGAGAACACCAGGGGTCTTTCCTAAAGTGGTGTCAATTCAAACAGCAAAACTGGGGAAGGGGCTTGGGTGGTATATACATATTCATGAAGGGGATTGAGCAGAGGAGAATTCAGCATAGCAGTGGGGCAAAGATGCTGATTGAAATCAGGAGGGTCAGAAAACATCAACATCACGAACCTTTAGGTTCCAGTAGATCTGGTGGAGGGAGTTTAAATTCTGCAAAATAGCTCAAGAAAGCACTTCAGGCTAATCTTTACCTTTGAAACAGAACTGGGAGTCTTTACAACAGGTTTATTATCTTTGGTACTGTCACTTCTCTTGCCAGATAACAGTTTGTTCTCTGTGCCCTTCAGGTTGTTATTACTGAGCTCTTCCGCCTGCTCACCCCCACTTTAGGCCGCACCGTGTTTGCTCTGAGCTCCAGCTTCCTATTAAGCTAGCGCCGCTGTGGTCTCCCTCCAGTCACCATCACGATCATCTACGAGGCCCTCATCAGCCATGATGAGATGTTCTCTGCCATCTACCACATCCGGGACGTTGCAGACGCACTGTGGTGGACAGATTGTGTCTGGAGGTGAAAGCGAATATGGCCAGCAGGACAGAGGGGAAAACCGATGACTCACT